>NC_143486.1:67432390-67564142 GCF_027475165.1 Benincasa hispida
TGGAGAAGAGATATTACGACAAATAAATACGCTAAACTTTTCTGTGCTTAGCAAACATCCATCGAAGTAAGATAAAAAAAAAAAAAGAGAATTCTAAACTGGACTAAAAAAAGTATTTTTTTCCAACTTCCATATTGGTCCAGACTATTGTTACGACATAAATTGGATGTAATGCATATTGAAAAAAACATATGCGAAAATTTGGTGGGCACATTGTTAAATATTATGAGCACACATGAGTGATGTGAGGTAATAAAATGGTTTATCACCTACACATTGTAGGTTAAAATCCAATTATAAGAGTTATACTTGGATAAACCACATAGACTTAGGGTTGTTTTATTAGCTGAAAAGAACCTAAGTATAAATATACCCAAATAGAATACTTCAGTAGTAGTTTAATAATTTCTATATGATAGAGTTATTAGAAAACTTCTATGAGAGATTAATAACATATACAATACGTTATTTTTAGCTCTCACGTCTCTAAATGTTCACAATTCAGATTTAAGCGGTACTTTGTGTCACCCTGGGAGTGACCTCCATTCAAAAAGTATTTTTTAGCTTAAATCTAGATTTCGGTGAATAAGAGGGAGTTGTTCAAATATAAGTCTTTTATACGATATATAGATTTCAACTGTCACGTCTCCACATAGTTTACACCGTGAGATTCATACGACGCTTCGTGTCACCCTGGGAGTGACCTCCATTTGGAAAGTGTTTTGTATGAGTCAATATCAAGGTAAACGGAGGAAGTAGTTCATAGTAAGTGGGTGAGGATATGTGTCAATATATCCTACAGTCTCCTTAATTAGTCTAAACTGTAAGATTCCTATGTTGCGCCTGTTGGTTAGCTTTAAGCGGCCCTTTGCTAGTTGTTTAGCGACAGCTATCCCTACGGAGGGTTATAACATAGGATTCGGAACAACCCAGGCTTCAATAAAATCAAAAGGTTTTATAGTTTCGTCTTGGATATCGTCTTTTATTTCGGAGGCAAGTTCATACCATTTTATAGGATCTGAAAAATGGCGGGTCACACTTACAAGAATTACGAAGTTGTTAGTAAAGATCTTGACCAAAAACGATAACTAAACGACTATAGGAATAAGAGTTATTCCAGGGATAGTGTTTGGTCAAAATTGTTTGTTTCAGTGAAGGAGTATCTAACTGCCCCACGACAGCACATATTCTGACTCACTAAAGTGTCGTATAAATAATGGTTATGGGTACATTATTACTTTTTGCTAAAATTTGATCTTGGATTTAGTTACAATTTGCTAATTAGAATTTGTTTGAATTTTATCAGCATGTCGAATTCTAGAATACTCACTTCTGATTTATAACAGTAAAATCAAATCGACAAACAAATTACTAGCGGTTGGTTACACCAAAAGAGTTTTAACAGAGGATTTTCCTCCATCTCCCAACTCATCTGAAATTATGAATTATGTAGATGAGAATGCACAATTCGAAAAACAAAATAAATATGATTTACTTGTTATCAAAGCATGTTTAGTGGAAAACGATAAAATCTGGATAATTGATTCAGGTGCTGCTAATGATATATGTACTATCTCATAGGAAACAAGTTACTGGAGACAGTTGACAGAAGGTGAAACAAACTTTAAGGTAGGAATCAGGGAGATTTTTTTAGCTAAAGCAGTGGGAGATATGAAGTTATTTATACGAGATAAGTACGTTTATTTGAAAAATGTATATTATATTCCTTCTATGAAAAAGAATTAATTTCTGTCTCTTTTTTGCTAGAACAAAATTATAAAGTTTATTTCGAAAATGGTGAAGTGTTCATCAAAATGGGAAATAAATAGATTTGCTCTACAAAATTAGAAAATAACTTGTACATGTTAAAATCAACTGAGGTAAAGCTGTTTTGAACATAGAGATGTTTAAAACTGCTGGGACTCATAAGAAAAGAAAGATTTCTCTAAATGCCTATCTTTGGCACTTAAGGTTGGTTCACATAAATCTCAACAGGATTGAGAGACTAGTTAAGAACGGTCTTTTAAACAAGTTGGAAGACAGTTCATTACCACCTTGTGAGTCTTGTCTCGATGGTAAAATGACAAAAAGATCTTTTTCTGGAAAAGTTCTTAGAGCCAAAGAAACCCTAGATCTGATTCATTCATACCTTTGTGGGCCTCTAAATGTTAGAGCAAGAGAAGGGTATGAATATTTCATCAGTTTTATAGATGATTATTCCATGGATAGGCATGTTTACCTAATGCACCAAAAGTCTGAAACTTTTGAAAAGTTAAAAGAGTATAAGGCTGAGATTGAGAATCAATTAGGTAAAAAGATTAAAACACTTTGATCGGATCGAAGTGATGAGTATATGGACACAGAATTTCAGAACTATTTGATAGAACATGGAATTCAGTCTCTACTCACAGCCCTGGCACACCTCAGCAGAATGATGTGGTAGTAAGGAGAAACAAAACCTTGTTGGACATGGTTCATTCCATGATGAGTTATACTCAGTTACCAAATTCTTTTTGGGGACACGCAGTTGAGACTGCGGTGTATATTTTGAGCATAGTTCCTTCAAAAAGCATTTCTAAAACGCCTTACGAGCTCTAGATGGGACGTAAAGAAAATTTACGTCACTTTAGGATTTAGGGTTGTCCAACACATGTGTTGGTGCAAAATCCTAAAAAGCTGGAACACTGTTCAAAAGTATGCTTATTTATAGGTTACCCAAAAAAACAAAAGGTGGTCTCTTTTATGATCCTCAAGAAGATAAAATGTTTGTATCGACAATTTCAACCTTCCTAGATGAAGATTATATAAAGAACCATCAACCTTGCAGTAAGCTAGTAATAGAAGAAATATCCAGAGAAACGACAAATGTATCAACAAGAGTTGTTGATAAGACTGATATTTCACATCCTTCTCAAGAGTTGAGAATGCCTCGTTGTAGTGGGAGGATTGTGAAGGAAATCGGAAGCGAGATTTCCATGAGCAGGGGAACAAGATTATTCCAAATTACAATCATGAATGAACAATGCATTTACAATCGACTTGAATACAAACGATTATACAATTCATACAGAGAAATTACAGCATGAATAATCTCAAAAGAACAGAGATCAAACTCTACGCATAATAGCAGAAGCGTCTCCATGCTCTAATGCACACTCTGATCACTCGAACAATAGAAACCCAATAGAAACCATGAACGCTCTATCTACACGATCGCAACACTGCATGAACACATCACAAACATTTCGTGCTCATCTTCAAGGATCTCCTCATTCACGAACTCCTCCACAACATGAACGACCTCCACAGCACCACGAATAGCCTCTAGAAAACCTCGACGGTGTCGAGTTGAGTCTGACACCACCAACAAGGCTAACTTGGTATTCTCGATGTGAGAATCCAGAGGGTGGACTCTGTTCGGACTTGGTATGAGGCAGACAAACGGAGGAAACAACGATCGCGTACACGACTGGGCAAGTGGGAGATGACGGAGACCTATCGCATAGGTTGATGCCCAATCGTTTAGATAAAGCTATGCGATCGTCTAGCAAAAGCTATGCGATCGTTTAGTGTTTAGCTCGATCTGTAGCCTACATACACTCACGATCGTTTATCTTAGGTCAACGATCGTCTAGCAAAACTATGCGATCGTTTAGTAAATACTGCATGATCGTTTAACTCTACTCTGCACGATCGTTTAGCTCGCCCAACCGTCGTTTAGTAAATCCGAATTTACTTGACGACTTCGTGTGTTTCTTTTGAGCGAGAGAGAAAACTCAAAACTTTTTCAAACTTTTATAAAAAACTTCTTTTTAAAGTAGGAAAACCATTTTCCTTTTAAACTCACTGTTACCATGATTCAATAACCACCTACTAACTTGGTTATTTAAAAGAAAAAGAATTAATTATCCAATGATTAATATTATTATAAATATATATGATAACCAACTTATCATACTATATTTATAACCTATAGTTTTAATATTTCATCTCATGAAACATATAAACCATAGTTCTTTTTCTATTCCATGGTACTTAATGTAAATCTCATTTACATTAATCTTCTATTAGATGTATCTCATACATCATAGCGATTATATCATATATAATCAAAATACCTCTTGTCGATTTGAACATTTCAAATCAACACCAAGAACCGATCCTCAACTGAATCTATTGTGCTACCAAGGGGACCTTATGAACCTGTAGCTTGAAGCTCCAACGGTATGTGAATAACTGACTAAACTCTTTAGTCATGAGATCCACCATCCGTTAACTGTCAGGTACTCCACTAAAGATTGACAACTGAACTCTCCTTACTACAGATATATTATGTGTCCATCTTAATCAATCAGCAGTGCGACAACCCTTCACAGATCGCTCGTAAGTACAGTTGGGCCAATAACTGTTATGCCCCTGTAGTTACATTTGTCTCTTTAAGTACCACTGATCTCTCTAATGAACATCAGTCATAGTTCTACTATGACTGAGTCTTCTCTTCCAAAGAGAAGCTGTGGCCACTATGTTCAAGCCTCGGAATCAGCCCTTAAGGAAGCAATCTCCCTACTTATCCATGCTTTAGGAAAGAAGTGAATTCCATCTTGTGGATTGAGTTCCCAGCTCCCAGATTAGACAAGTCCCCAAAAAGGTAGGCATGTTGAGTTGGCAATCTGACCATTCTCATCCATACTAATCAAAGGACTGCCCTCAAAGGAAGAAGTTCCCAAAACACTCAGAATTGAGGTCGTGTCATCTATGGTCGTTTAGGTGAGATGCAAGTCTCTAGTATCAACGGCGTTATATACAGAGTCTAGTCATCTCATGGTCTAGGTCTTATACAAACTCTTTGTATAGAACACTTCCGCTCCATGTCTCCACATGAATGGTCAGAATCTACCATCTGTAGTAGTTTACAACACTTGCAAACCTCTACAAAGTGGCCCATATCCGTAGTATCACCAAGATCAGGTATCCCACCTTAATCCTTATACTACAGACCTATTTAGGTTATCACTTAAGGTATGATCTACTTGTATATCACATATACATGCCTAAGTTCACATAAATAACCAAAGAGCTTTGTTTATTGGATATGAGTAAATACCAGAATTAAATAATACTTATTTTATTCATTGAACAATGTGTATCTTTACAAAATAATGAGACTCCAGGAGAATTAGGACACCAATCCCAACAGATTGTGCAACAGCCTGATCGGTACATGAGTTTAACTGAAACTCAAGTTATCATACCAAATGATGGTTTAGAGGATCCATTGTCTTTTAATCAAGCAATGAACGATGTGGACAAAGATCAATGGATTAAAGCCATGGACCTTGAAATGGAATCTATGTATTTCAATTTTGTCTGGGATCTTGTAGATCAACCTGAAGAGGTAAAACCCATCGGTTGTAAATGGATCTACAAAAGAAAACGAGACCAAGCTAGTAAGGTACAGACCTACAAAGCTAGATTTGTGGCAAAAAGGGTTTACCCAAAGAGAGGGATTAGATTTTGAAGAAACCTTCTCTCCAGTTGCCATGATAAAGTTTATTAGAATACTCTTGTCCATAGCCACATTTTATGATTATGAAATATGGCAAATGGATGTCAAGACAACTTTTCTGAATGACTATCTTGAAGAAAGTATCTATATGTCTCAACTATAAGGGTTTATACAGTAGGGTCAAGAGCAAAAAGTTTGCAAGCTTAATTGATCCATTTATGGATTAAAACAAGCTTCTAGATCCTAAAATATGAGATTTGACGCTGCGATCAAATCTTATGGCTTTGAACAAAATGTTGACGAACCCTGTGTATACAAGAAAATCGTCAACAAAACTGTCGCTTTTCTAGTGTTGTATGTTGATGATATTCTGCTCATTGAGAATGAGGTAGAATATCTAGCTGACGTTAAGAGATGACTAACTTCACAATTCCAAATGAAAGATTTAGGAGAAGCGCTGTATGTTCTTGGAATCCAAATAGTTCGGAATCGCAAGAACAGAACATTGGCTTTATCTCAAGTATCTTATATAGACAAGAAGTTGTCTAGGTATAAAATGAAAAATTCTAAGAAAGGATCTTTACCTTTCAGGCATGACATTCACTTGTCTAAGGAACAAAATCCTAAGACACCTCAAGAACTTGAGGAGATGAATCGAATTCCGTATGCATTTACAGTTGGGAGTTTGATGAATGCAATGCTGTGTACTCATCTCGATATATGCTATGCTGTAGGAATTGTCAGCAGATTTCAGTCTAATCCTGGTCATGACCATTAGACTGCTGTTCAAAACATTCTCAAATATCTTCGCAGAACGAGAGATTATATGCTCGTGTATGGCACTAAGGATCCGGTCCTTACTGGATACTGATTCTGACTTTTAGACCGATATTGATTTGAGGAAATCAACTTTGGGGTCAGTATTCACTCTTAACGAAGGAGCAGTTGTGTGGAGAAGCATAAAGCAGAGTTGTATTGCAGACTCCACAATGGAAGCCGAGTATGTAGCTGCAAGCGAAGCAACAAAAGAAGCAGTATGACTTAGAAAGTTATTGACAGATCTGGAAGTAGTTCCTAATATGCACCTGCCTATCACTCTCTATTGTGACAAAAGTGGAGCAGTTACAAACTCAAAGAAACCACGAAGCCATAAAAGGAGAAAGCATATTGAACAAAAGTACCATCTCGTCAGGGAGATTGTATACATAGGAGACGTAATCGTCACCCAAATTGCTTCCCAAGACAACTTACCCGATCCATTTACAAAGGCCCTCTCGGCTAAAATGTTCGAGGGTCACCTAGTAGGACTAGGTCTACGAGTTTTGTATCACTAGGGCAAGTAGGAGAATTTGTGGGTATTGTAATGCTCTAGTTTATTGTATTTGTACATTTTATTCTCTCCATGTAAACTCAACATTGTATATATTTGTATATATTGATCAACTGGAGTTTTAGTCCAAGTGGAAGTATTGTTGGGTTTTATGTCTTAAAAACTCGCAGTTTGTAAAATAATAAACATTTTCTATAATCAATATACTTGTTATTGATTTCATAAATTGTATGGAAGTCTAAATCCAATAAACTAAGACCCATGACTATTGTATGAGTACTTGAACTTTATGTGGAGACATAAGAGTGGATCAGGTTCGAGTAAATATTCAAAATGATCTATGATATATGAATAAGGTTGGATACCTTATTCTGCTAATACCATTGTGTTGGATCGATATGGCAACCCTAGAGGGGGAGTGAATAGAGTTTAATTAAACTTTTTTTTTCTAAATTAACCCAATTAAACTAATTAATACACTTTTTATAAATAATAAGAAAAATTCAATTTATGCAACAAATAAGATGACAAAAATGTGATAATTTAATTCTATCAAATTTTAGCAAATAAATAAGAACAAACTAAAACATACAATAAATTGCTTAAATTAATTACAAAAATAAAAAGGAAAGAGTTAGAGAAGAAGACACCGTAATTTTTATAGTGGTTCGGTTAAACTCGACCTACTCCACTCCTCAAGCGCCTCTTGGGAATTTGAATAAAATCTTTCCGACTCTTTCCATGGATTAGAGCCCAACCGTTACACCACAGCTCCTTTTACGGGTTCAAGAGCAAACTTGATCCTTTCCACCGTTTAGGATCAAACCGTTACAAATGTTGGAATTTTTAAAGAACACAATACAACTCTCACTAGAGTGGATTTATAAGTTTAAGCACTTAACAAATTTATCCTCACAATACAATAATACTCTTTCAAGAATAAGATGAAAAGAAAAAAATTGGGAGCTTAGAGAGAGTAACAATGAAAACTTTTGAGTTTTGGAAGATTATGAAATGTAAAATTTGTTAGTTTAAAATTTGGAGAGGAAGATAGTTTATATAAATATGGAAAATTTTTTAGAAAATTCATTTTCCTTTTAATTCATTTTCTTTTTTAATTCATTCTCTTTAAAGTCAATCCAAAAATAAAAACATACAATGTGTAAAAAACTAGCCGTTAGACATAAATATAAAATAATATTAAATTTATTTTCCTTTTAAATTTCTTTTTAATTTCAATTTTTTTTTAATTTTAAATCAATCCAAAAATCAAAAGTCCATCATATGTTAATCTCTTAATGATCCACCATTCAACCAATATGCTGCCACATGTCTACATGCAAATGGTCTCGTTATGTCATGTCATCAACCACGGTATTTTCTCTATAGACTTGTTTTGGTCATGTTGTCTTTGTTTTAGCTCTGATTTGAGTGATTCAAGAGGTATTGGAATCGTTGTTCCGAGCTCTACGCTATGGACATATTAAAACACTAGGATTTTCGGTAATTAAAAATTGAGTTTGTTATCATAAAAAAATTGATTAATTAATTAATTAAAATTAATTAATTTGAGATTAAGGGCCAAAAAGCCAACACATTGAATGCGGCCTACTTTGTAGTTGTTACAAAGAGTTGTAAAGTGCTACATACGATATGATCTTAATTCGTACATGTTATGACATGAGGAGTGGGGGCAATGAGTTTGCATAAGATCGGGACCAAGAAATAAGTCACTCTTACTTTATAATGCTGGATACTGTTTAAGACTGACTATTTCACCTAGATGACTTAGGTAACTCGATCTTAATCCTGAGCTAACTATGAACTCCTGTTTATTTGGAATTGCCCTTAGATTTACATAGTTGAGGGTTGACTCAACAATGTCGGCTCAATAAGACTCCCATTTCAGGGTAAGACCAAATATATAGCTGGGGACATAGGGTGCAAGACGGAGTTCACACCTACCCAATTTAGGGATAGGAGAAAGGTTGTTCTCTCAAGTAATGAATCCAGGTACTGAACAAGGAGCCTCACCCTCTCACTGGGTTGATAAAGTTTGGTTTAGTGATTGAATCACAAACCAGCTGTTCATTAGTGGATCAATAGGGACTTGAGGAAAAAGACGTAATTTCGGGGGTAAAACAAATATTTGACCCAGCCTTATCCCGGGGGTCGATTTGCTGATTATGGTTAAATCATGTGGACATAATATATATTTATAGTGAGGGGAGTGCAATTATGGGCTTTAGTGGAGTGACCCATTAGTTAACAAATGGAGATTAATTTGGTTTAATGAGTGCCCATGATCTGTAAGTCCGCGAGGTCCTCCTACTAGCTTGTAACCCCCTACTAGCTTGTAACGGACTAGCTCTAGAATAACGTGTTAAGTTAATTTGAAACGTTCAAATTAAAATTAAGGGAATTAGTAATTATATGAGATATAATTACATGTTTAATTTGAGAATTAAACGGAATAGGAGAATTTATATATATTTAAATATGATTTAAATATATAAAGATGGATATATGTTAAAATTAATTTAATATTTAAGTTTTATTTAATAATTAATTTATGAAATTAATTAAAATTTTCATTTTTAAAATCAAAATAGATTTTATAAAATCAAATTTTTATTTTTGAGATAAAATTGAAAATTAGAAAATAAAACACTTAAATGGAAAATTTTTATCCATCTTTGAAGTAGCTCACACATAATGCTTCTTCTTGGCCTTGTCTTCTCCAAGCATGAGTTACAACTCATGCAAGTCTCTCCTTTGCATGTTGATCTGCAATATAATAAATAGATTGGAGTGAAAATCGGTAATGCAATCTATAGAGAATTTTAGAGAAAATTTGGGTTGAAGAAAGAGTTATTCAACAAGATTATGAACATTTCTCCTTCATCCCTTAATTCAAGCTTGTTTTGAGTCCAACAACTTAGGGGTGGTCATTCAAACCGCAAAAACCAAACTGTTTCTAAAAATCGAATCGAACCGAATCGAAAACTTCGTGTAACCAAAAAATGCAGTTCGATCTGGTTTGAAGAAATTTTAAAACCGAATTAATTCGGTTCGGTTTGATTTCGTTTCACTTTCGAAAACCGAATTTGAAACCGAACCGAACCGTTTTTAATTAATATATTTATTTATTTATTGATATATTTAAAAAAAGTGTAGAACCGAATTTAAAACCGAACCGCTTTTAATTTAAAGAACAAAACCGAATTTAAAACCGAACCAAACCGAACTATTTTTTTAATTAAAAAAGAATATAACATGGATTTTTTAAAAATGCCAAAAACGAATTTGAAATCGAATCGAACCGTGCGGTTCGTTTCGCTTCGGTTTGAATCAATAAATCGGTTCGGTTCGGTTTGACCACGAAACCTAACTGAACTGAACCGTTTCCATCCCTATAATAACTCAATCTAGAGTACCGAGAGAATAGTGGGGAAGATCTTGAGGGGGTCTACAATAAGATTTGGAGATGATAGCAGCTAAAGAAGGAGTTTTGAAGAAGTTCTACAAGAGGTATGTCTTGAAACTCACTTGTTTTTCTGCAAGGGCATGCTCAATATTTTGCCAAAATTAGTGAATTTGAATGCTTAGATGAACATTGTGCTTCCGCTGTTGCTGATACAATCCTACAAATAGATGCATCCAATAGATGGTCACACGTATGCTTATTATCAAGTCAACATCTTGAATTTGCAAGATTACTTGCTCAAATAATTAAGTTAAGAGCATAGTTTCCTGATTATACAATTAAGACCATTCATCTTGGTAATGTTGGTGAATTTACATCCCAAGCTTTTGATAATTATTGTATGTCAATTGGGATGAGTGTTGAACATTCTGTAGCTCATGTTCATACACAAAATAGTTTAGCAGAATCATTTATAAAATGTTTGCAATTAATTGCAAGACCATTACTTATGAGAGCTAAGCTTCCTTCATTTTTATGAGGACATTCTATTTTGCATGCAGCGTCACTTGTACGCATTAGGCTAGTAACTTATCATAAGTACTCGCCATTACAATTAGCTTATGGTCATGAGCCAAATATCTCCCATATGAGAATTTTTGGATGTTCAGTATATGTTCCTATTGCTCCACCACAACGCACTAAGATGGTCCTCAAAGGAGGTTAGGAATATATGTTGGATATGATTCCCCATCAATTATTAAATATCTTGAGCCCCTGACAAGTGATGTATTTACTGCATGATTTGCTGATTTTCATTTTAATGAGACAAATTTTCCAACATTAGGGGAAGGAATTAAGAAGTCGTAAAAAAAAAATTACATGGAATGTATCGTTATTGTCTCATTTAAATCCCTGTCCAGATCAATGTGAACTTGAATTCATAAAATAATTCATTTGCAAAATATGGCAAATCAATTACCATGTGCATTTATAGATGCAAAGAAAGTAACTAAGCCACATATACTAATTACAAATCCATCAAAATTTACAAAGATCACTAATGAGTCTGGAACACACCAAAATCCTCGAAAACAAAAAATAATTAATAGTGAAAAAGATTTGGTTGAGGATGTAAATACCCATAAAGAAATTCTTGACATGACTAGTGAGGAAGGTGAAATACCTAAAGATAATAATGAAATTTCAATAAACTATGTCATGATAGGAAAAAGATGGAATCAAACGAATTTAATTATTGACAACATTTTTGCATATAACCAAAACCTGTTGAAGAATGTCGACATAGAAAAGATTGGCTTCAGCGAAAAGAAGCAATCGAGACAGAATTAAATTCACTTTCAAAACGTCAAGTTTTTGGACCAGTAGTCTGAACACCAGAATGTGTTAAACTGGTGGGATACAAATGAGTATTTGTGAGGAAAAGAAATGAAAATAATGAGGTCATAAGATATAAAGCAAGACTAGTTGCACAAGGTTTTTCACAAGGACCTGGTTTTTATTTTGAGGAGACGTATTCTCCGGTGGTGGATGCAATTACATTAAGATATTTAATTGATTTGACTATGTATAAAAGTTTGGATATGCATCTTATGGATGTAGTCACAACATATTTATATGGATCTTTTGATAATGTTATATGAGAATCTTAGAAGGATTTAAGATACCTGAAACATATACATCAAATTCTTGAGAATGGTATTCAATAAAGTTACAAAGATCATTATATGGATTGGAACAATCAGTACAGATGTGATACAATCGCTTGAGTGGATATTTATTGAAAGAAAGATATCAAATAATCCAATATGTCTGTGTGTTTTTATAAAGAAATCACAATTAGGATTTGCTATTATAACTGCATGTTGATGACTTGAATATAATTGGAACTCCTGAAGAGCTTTTAAAGGCAATAGATTATCTTAAGAAAGAATTTGAGATGAAAGATCTCAGAAAAACAAAATTTTGCCTTGGTTTGCAACTTAAGCATTTAGCAGATGGAATATTTATTCATCAATCAACTTATACAGGAAAAATTTTGAAAAGATTTTATATGGACAAAGCACATCCATTAAATATTCCAATGGAAGTCCGTCCATTGGATATAAAAAAAGATATATTTTGATCTCGAGAAGATAATGAAGAATTTCTTGGTCCTGAAGTATAATATCTCAGTGCAATTGATGCATTTATATATCTTATTAATAATACAAGACTAAATATTGCATTCTCAGTAAATTTATTAGCTAGATATGTTCTTCTCCTACAAAAAGACATTGGAACGGAATTAAGCATATACTTCGTTATCTTCGAGGAACAATCGATATGGGTTTATTTTATTCAAATAAATCAAATTTTTATCTAGTTGGTTATGCAAATTCTGGATATTTATCTGATCCACACAAAGCTAGATCTCAAACAGGTTATCTGTTCACATATGGAGGAACTGCTATATCATGGCGATCGGTGAAACAAACTATAATTGCCACTTCCTCAAATATGCTAAAATATTGTAATTCATGAAGCTAGTTGAGAATGTGTATGGCTAAGATCAATGACTCAATACATTCATGAAATGTGTGTCTTGTTTTCTAATAAAAATCTTCCAACAATATTATACGAAGACAACACAGCTTGCGTAGCCAAAATCAAATGAGAATATATTAAAGGAGATAAAACAACACATATTTCACCGAACTTTTCTACACTCATGATCTTGAAGAAAATGGCAACATCACTGTACAACAAATTTGTTCGAAGGATAACCTGACAGACTTATTTATAAAGGCATTACCAACCACAACTTTTGAAAAATTGGTGCACAGCATTAGTGGCGTGTCTTATATGAAATATGTACTTTTTTCCTTCACTTTAATTAGTGTTCCAAAGACCATGTGTCACTATTCATGTTGTCCATGTGCCTTGTAGTAATTCATGCTCGGTGTCTATGTAAGTCCACATCCTACTTGCCACTTTGCCTATAAACAGTGGTCATTGGTGTATCTTAAAATGATATACCTATTGGTGAGAAATCCACACCAAATTTCACTAAATTTTCCTATTGTCCAATTTTATAATTTTAGTTATTTTTAATTTATTATATTATATTTTTCCATATCCATATTCCCGTTTGTACTCCTCAATTTCATAATAAATCAATATTTTTTTTAGCATTTGCTGGTGGTTTCCACACGTAGTTGAAAGTGTAATGTTTCGTAGGTCTCACCTCAAGGTAAAAGACACTTATTTGTGCAAGAATCATACTCCAGAAGGGAAGAATATGTCGAGTCCACGATACTAAATTTTTATCAGACACATTGACCTTTGCACTAATATATTCACATTTGTATGGATTTTTTTATTGACATGAAAGAGAATCTACATTTTTATTATATTGTAAAGAAGTCTATAGATACGAAAACAAAAATAAACAACAAAATGTCACTAATGTGATTATGATATAAATAATAAACATTTTAACTTGTTTAAAAATCGCAAAATATTTATTTTATATATATATATATTCATAATTTTTCCAGAATCATCCATCAACAGACATCTCATCAATATTTTCATATGCATTTTCGTCCAACATCGATAGTGCCTCGAATCTATTACTATTTATCTTTATTAGGTCTCACAAACTTATCACCTTTTTCCTGCTCTTACTCTTTAGAACTCAAGGACACAATTGTTCCAACCTATAGAATAGATGATCAAGTATCGTCGTATTTTCCTACACTTACTCGAGACAAGCTCATGTCATAATTGGATCTCTTCTGCTCCTTAAGATAAGCTCATGATTTCTCATTGAGCTTCTTAAACTCATCATCTCTTCTGCTCTTGAAACATTCTCATGTACTCATCTCAAGATTCTTGATTTACCATTTATTGACTTCAAAGCTCGAACTTGAGTAACCTTGAACCATTCATATGCCACAATCTTTTAAACCACAGACAGTTTTCCAGAACATGATGAGAAGAGATGCAATGTAATACAAGCAGGCGCTTTCATGCCTACTAAAAGCAATTTCCACACCAATTATACACAAGACCCCACCTACCACATAACCAACCATGTAACATTCTAGATTCCCATCTCTACCAAAAAAAGATTTACCTAACTTCTTTAGTTTCTTCACTGTATTCCCTTCCGAAAATCAGCCCCCTATAAACAAACACCTCTTGCAGCATAACTAACACCATCAAGAATTCTCATGGCAGCAACTAAAGGTCTTGTGTTTGCTATGCTTTTCATTGCTTTTGATATGCTGCTCCTTATGGAATCAGGCCAAATGGTAATCCTTCTTCTATTTGTTTTGTCTATTCACTTTCAATATTTTCAATGCTTCTCAACTTTGTGGCCTTATCATCTTTCAGGTTATCACGACTCAGGTGGATAACCCTCTTCCTCACGAGATAGGTAACAATGGGATTTGAGCACCTGCACTCACATTGTAATGTTAATGGTTCTTGCTTCGTGACCAAAATCTGAGCCTCTTGCAGATTGTGAGAAAGCTTGTGATGCAAGGTGCCGATTATCGTCGAGGCAGAAGATCTGCAAGAGGGCATGTGGAACCTGTTGTGCTCGCTGTCAATGCGTCCCACCGGGCACTTCAGGCAACTACGATGTTTGTCCCTGCTATGCTAATATGACCACACATGGAGGCAGGCACAAGTGTCCCTAGACATTCTTGCTGGTTCTATGATTGATGATGTAAGGTCTCAGAATCACAGATATCCAAAATAAAGATGTTAAAATCAATAGTCTTTTCTCTGAATGTAACAAATCAATGAGACAACTTTGATTCTAGAAGTATATCAACAAGAATGAATTCTGTAGATTTCACTATTTATAAAAGGTTGATGTTCTGAATTGTTCAAAAACTATGCAAGAGAGATGCAGGGGACTCAAATTCTGTTCACCTTTTTCTTTGTTCTATTTGTCACAACAAGACCACACGGACAAATATACTGTGGGGGAAACAAAGCGAAATCAGTAACACAATAAATTCTGTCATGAAAAACAAATTGCAATCTTAGATCTCTAACATGTACTATCTTCACTCCAGCTTTTCCAGTTCCCCCATTCTTTCAATAATCGCCTGAGAATTTTTGAAGATGGAAAAAAAATTATTTAAACGTGAGATTGAATATTACCATTTAGGCCAAATAAAATTCATATAAATAAACTCTCATAATATGGCTTCATGCCTAAACATGGACGCATTAACAGTTCCATGACTATGCAAGATTGTGTTGACAAGTAATGACAGTCAGGTAAAGAGAAAACCATAATTACTAGGAATAAACAGGCAATACATTACCTTTTTGCTCGTTTCTTGGAGTTCTCCAGCAAGAATAAATTCATCAAGTATCAGATAGACCTTCATCAGATTCAGCATAAAAATGTGGATCAGCATGGTAGAAAATTCAACACAGTAATTACCATATTAACAAATCTCAAATGATGAATCTTTAAATTTACAACTTTCAACTAGAAGGGAAATAGAAATATAAACGTAAGTATCAACATCTCAAGGAAACAAGAAAATATGCAAAGAATTTGATTGCCGTTGTTGGACATAAGAAACTGAATGAGTTAGATGAACATTGCTAACAAAGAATTTGAGTTGGAGCCTTGGCATCAACTGATTGAGAACAAACACGGAGAACACTGTGAATCCATTGGGTAGTGGGAAAGATAAAATGTTCTCCAATTAAGAAACCGAGACAACCAATATAGCTATTTACTTAAGAAATTGAATAGATAAACAAACACCATATGCTATAATACAAGAAGTGAAAGGAGAGTCACAAGACCAGTATTTCAAAAGAGAAATAGAGAACCTTCATTGGTACACAATACTACAATAGAATGGAAGCAAAAGTGAAGAAGAAAGCAAATGAAGATCAACAAACCTTGTGAAAATTAAAAACCAAATCGAGCTCACACACATTGCTGAAGAAATGATCCAGAATCTCCACAAACAAATGAATACACTCGAGGTAGGCCAACTCGTTGTCTGTTATATCCACACAAAGAGAGAAAAATAATCCTGCATATCGTCTGTAGATGACCTTGTGTGTTCGGAACTACAAACAGCAGTTGAGGTTGCAATAAGCTAGAGCTTACATAAGAACCAAATAAACACAATATGCAACACAAACAAATACTAAGATTCATGCCCAAAGGGAAACTAAAAAATGTCAGCTGAAACGAAACAAATCCCAACAAAGAACAGAGAAGAACGAATTCTCTATCAGAACACAAGTTTATTTACAAGGAGGACAACATAAACCCATTTCCTTAGCTAGTAAACATCACACTTTGGTTAGAAGAGGATCTTTCATTCAACTTCAACAGCATAAGATTAAAATATCATCACATACAGATAAACCTACAGAATTATAACAAAAAGTTCTCACCTCGACGAAATTAGTGAACTTGGGATCTCTATTAACAACCAATCGATGAACCTGGAATTCAATCAAAAGAAAAGACCGAGAACTTAAACTGGAAAGAGGAAATTGGAATCAGAGAATTAAGAAAGGAAATTCACGAGGGGATTAGAAATACCTCGTATTCGACCTTGTGCTTCTCGGATTCCTCAAGAGGAACATAATACTTAGCGAGACGGGTCTTGCCCTGCCTGTTTTGCAAAAGTATGAACCGGATCTGCAAAAATAGAATGTCAATGTCAAAACCCTTACAATCTTAGACTACGGGGAAGAAGGAAGATCATCAAAATGAGAAAGTGGAGAGACCATTGTTGAAAATGAGGAAGGAAGATCGACGAAAGCAGCTCGAATTGATTATCGGAAGCCGAATTTGGAGCACAAAGTTGCAAACGAATTGATGTTTTGAAAGTTCTGTACCAGTAGCTCGTAGGTTCAAAATTTCTCCTCTTCGGCTCCGTGAGAGGATCTCAGGAGCAAAGCAGCCAAAATAGTCTTCTTGTTTATTCTTCTTTTTAGACCAAATTTACATTTTCTCAATTGAATTTCTAACAATGTTTTCGCATTTCTATTTTATCATTAAAAAAATTTCATGAAGTTTAAAGAAAAAACAAAAAATAAATAAATTCCTGAAACATGAAAATAACTTAATAAGTAATAAAATGTCACTCAATTCTCACATAATAATAATAATAATAAAGTCACATCTCCGATCCTGTCTTGTCCCGTAGACATTTCTAATCTTAGTCCTGACTAGATTTTCATCAACAAAGTTGGAAAAAATGATTGCTTTGAATGTACCATTTAAAGAAGTAAATTTGTGTTATCAATCCTCTTGAGATGCACTTGGATGGTACTATTTGTAGAATATGAAAAACTATGTGTGCTATTTTTTTTTTTTACAATTTTTCATATCCACCCCAGAATTTCCATATATATATATATATATATATATATATATATATATATATATTTACATTTTTATCCTATTGTAAAAAGTTCAGAAAATATGAAAAAATAAGAAATAAAATGTCATTCATGTAAGTATAATAGGGAGTTTTTAATGGGTGAAAAATTTAGAATGTATAATTGCATACATGTCTTTGATGTATTGAAATTTGCATATATGGAAAAATTCTCAATTTTGATTTTTTGTTTATTTTGTATTTCAATTTTGCCATTTTAACAAATTCATGCTTTTGGTTGGAACAGAGATAGAAGCAGATGATAGGGGATTTATGGTAACAATTCACATTGTGGCGAGGCTGCAACGGTCAACGAACAGAAGTGGCGAGAGAGGCGAAGTGTGGGCGACGACAGATGGTGTAGACAACAACACTAGTTGGTGAAAGAGATGTTGGGGGGAGGGGGAGAGGGGGAGGAGGATTCTGTTGCGTATGAAAAAAAAGAAGTTGGGTGAATTTTTTTTAAAAATATAAACTTAATATATTTTTTATCAAGTGTATCAACAGTATAAAACAATATGTCATTATAAAGTATATCAACAATATAAACAGTGTATCATTATCAAATATATCAGCAATATATTAGTCAAGTGTTTCATTAGTATAAACAAGTGCATCATTATACGTTTATCAACAGTACATCAATCAAGTGCATCAACAATATAAAAGATCGCTTTATTATCAAGTTTATAAATAGTTTATCAGTCAAATGCATCTGCAGTATAAACAAGTGCATCATTATCAAGGTTATCTCTAGTATAGTAGTCAAGCGGATCGAAAGTATAAAAGAGTGCATCATTATCAAGTTTATCAGCAGTATATCAGTCAAGTATATCATTATCAAGTGGATTATTATTAAGTATATCAGACAAGTGTATCAAGTTTATTAGTAGTATAAACGAATGCATGATTGAAAAATTAATAGTATATTAGTCAAGTGCATCATTATCAAGTGTATTAGTCAAATGCATCATTATCAAGTATATCAATCAATGTATCATTATCAAACATATCAAATATCTCAGTCAAGTGTATTAAGTATGTGTATATTCATTTATATGAATAGTGGTGTGTAAATGAGTATGTGACATCCCGAATTTTTTGGATTTTGAAATTAATTATCTCGAACTATTTGGAATTATATTTTCAATTTTTGGAGTTCGACATTGAATTAAATGTGATAAGATAATTAAGTTTATATTTAGTGATTTGGATTTATGGATTATTTATGTGAGAGATTGAGAGGTTATAGGGGAAAAGGAAAAGGAAAAAAAATATACATGTATATTGGGTGTTGACTGGTCAAATTAGGGTTTGACTTATTCTTAATGTATATAAATATATATATGGATTTAAGGTTAAAAAAAATAAATAAAAGAAATTTAGTTTTTCCCTCTTCTCCAAGCCTACAGTCGTGAGTTTCCCTCCCTCCAACATCTCTCAGTTGTGACCCAGCGCTGCTCGTTCCGCCGGAGTTTCAGATCGCGTCATGATCCAGCTGCAGCCCACTTGATCTCCAGCTGCCTCACTCGCATGCTAGCGCTGTCGTTGGAGTCTTAACTGCCAGATCTGAAGGCACACCACTGTCCACAGTGATCCGTAGTTGGTCTCAGTGTGGCTGTTCGTGTAGGTTTTCGTCGGGTCGTCCGTTCGTTACAACGTCCACTGTTTGGTCCGTCGCACTCATTCACCGCCGACCGTTGATCACTGCCACTGAGTCATCGCTTTACATTGCCAGATTTTTAGAGTTTGATGGGTTCTGGTGAGTTGATGAGATTTCGTTGGGTTGTTTCCAATCTACTGGTATGTGGTTAGTTTAATTAAGTTTCAAGTGTGTCCATGGTAGGTTGGTCTAACTTTAGTTTCTTCACATTGCCTTGATCATAGATTTAATGTTCTTGAAGAATTTGAAGAATTTTGAAGAAATTTCCAGTAAGGTTGGGTGTATAATCAGTGAGTTTTGTTAGGTTCTTGTTTAATGGTAGATTACCCATTAAGCTTTGTACTAGTTTAAGTTTGTTACTCATAATGCTTATGTTAAATTGGAGCTTTGAAGGATTTTGAGGCACTGTTTAGAAGCCGTTGGGTTTTTGTAGGTTATCTTAAGTTTAATTGTTAGGAATTTAGTCATTGTCTTACTAGTGATTTGTGCATAGGCTGGAATACTTGGTGGATGTCTTTGAGTGAAATCTTGGATTAATCTTGTTTTTACCTCCATTTGGGCAAGTGGTTTAAGGATAGTTGAGGTAAAGTATGTTGGAAATTTATGCTTTATAGGATGAAACTGATTATGGTTTATGTTTTAGGCTTTGGATTAAGAAGTTTGATAAACAAAGGAACAAAATCGTTTGGATTTACTCTAAGGTAAGTGATTTACTACTGGTTCGCACTCGAACCTAAGTTGATGTAAGACTGTGATTGCACTGAAAGCATGATTATATTTTGATGGGTTGAATTGCTATGACTTGCTATGGTTGGACTATTAAGGGTGTTCTGGAAACTTGTGTTATGTTATGGGAAATATGATATTATGTGAATGATTTGCTACGTTTGAATGATGGATGGACTATTGAGGCTATTCTGGAAATTCTTGAGTGAGGATGTTCTAAGATTATGATTACATACTTATGACTATGTTAGACTAATAGTGGCTATTAGGATTCCTAACGAACTGTGTACATCCCTTGTGTATGTTTTAGCGTCTTTATGGGATTGCCACCTATATTTATGATTTTTTCTGTGACTCTTCGGAGCCACTACCTATGAAAGCGTGCCCTCAGATTCGCCCCTTATCCCTATATCGGGATGCACACATTTGTTTTATTAGAAAGACTAACCTGTACACGTAGTGGGCCCAGTAGTGGGTTGCTTACTAAGTATTTTTATACTCAATCTTTTCTCTATATGTTTTTTTCCTGGTAGAGGTAAAGATAGACTGGCGAATGACAAGAGAAATCCATGACAGAGCCATTGGGACTTTACATCGCTTTCGCACATGATTTTCTCAAAGTGTTATGTTTTGTTTTAGAGTCAAATATTTAAATTATTCGATTGTTTTAGTAAGTTATTTATTCAACTTATTTTGAAGTGGACTAGGGGTACCCTGAACATGTTTATATTTTATTTTATTATTTTAGAGCTTTATTTAATGATTTTTTTTATTTTTTTATTGCATTTTTCTTCTAGAAATATGTTTTCAAGCTTATGCATGCATGTAGTGGCGTCCTTGAAGTATATTAGAAAGTTGGGTCATTACAGTTGGTATCAGAGCTTAAGTTTTTTGGTTCTGTAGACTGACTTACATTGTAAATCCAAAATATTCCTTATGGCCCATCATTGGATTCCTTGTCATCACCAAGTACGTCCGATCAGTAAAAGTATTACGAAAAGTTTTATATGAAAGCATTTGTTTAATTTAATAGCACAAGTTATTAATAGCACATGTTATGTTTTACATCTTGTTTAATGCCTTTATGGAAGTTAGTACGAGGTGATTAATCAGTTATGATTTGATAAGAAATCGATGAATGTTAAAAGTCACTTGACGATATTTTATCTTATGAAAAGACTGCTAAGAAGGAATAGATATTCCCGTTCAGAGATCTTGAGGTTTAATAAAACTATGTGATGTGACAACAATTTTTTCACAAGGCACGTACATAGGTACAAGATTAAAGTTGCTTTAGGGATAAGAAAGGGAAGAATAAGAGACTACGTTTTTTATTAAAGGTTGCTACATATTAAAGTCATATGCCTTAAGAAGAATTTTGAATGGATCAAAAAGTCATAATCACTCTAGTGGTATTAGGGTTTGGTGGATTAAGTAAGGTGTTAGCTTGTGCTTCTTCATGTAACGTGTCTAAACAGAAAAAAAAAAATCCTAGCAGATATATAGGTGATAATATGAAGAACTCCTTATAGGACTTTGATAAGATGCTTTTGGCAAGGAATCCAAGATGGATGGAAATAAAGTTGGCTTTAAGTGGGGAAAATCAAGTTGTTAGATTGAATTATTGATCTCCAGGTAATTTGATTTTGTCTTCATGGACTGTTGTGATGAATGAACTAAGTTTAATTAACTATGTCAAGAGAAAAGAAAAGTATTTGGAGTTTTAAGGCCATGTCAACTTGTGAGGAAAATAAAAGTAATAAGGAAATACTTTATTATATTGGATAGGTAAAAAAATAAAAATGAAATGAATGTGTTCAAGACTCCTCAGTATTGGAGTATGATTTGGATTTTAAGACATGAATTGAGTGGTTATCAAGTGTAGACTTCGGTGTAAAAGAATAATCCCTCGTTAACATTTGGGACTTTGGATCTCAGTGTCTATTAGTTGAAACAATAGCTTACTTAGGTTGTGGTTGTAGAACTCGGTGTTAGCTTGAAAACTATATTTTCAAAATAAAAGGTTAAATAGAGACAATCAAATGTTGGTAGAGAGTGCTTCGTAAGCTTCTTCAAGTTAAAGTGAATTAGGAGAAAATAATGTTTTATTTGAAAAGGTTTAGTAGCTATAGTTACCAGAAACTATGAAAATGGAAGAGGTAAGGCATTGTTAAAGAAGGGGCAAATCACTGAAAGATATTAGCAAGTTTTAGAGATTTTGATTGGGGGCATGGATATTTGGACAAGGAATCAATAATGTCATCAATTTGATTTGAAGGTGAAAGTAATCTAGCTTCAAGTAAGGAATATGTTATATAAGTGATAAAGCTAAGTAGGTTAGATCTTCCAAGATCACCATTGGCATAAGAGATAGACTTGTTAACAAAATTAAGTTGATAGCAGGAAGTTGCTACAAATGGGATGAAGTTGCTCAGGTCATGGAAATATGAACTATTAAGCAAAATTTTTCATATGCCCTAATGTTTCACCTTGGAGCACACTTGTTTTGTTTGTTAAGGAAGAGAGATGAAATTCCCGTGTATGTATCAATTATTAAAAGTTGAGTGTGGTTGCATAGTCAGGTCGCAAAGGAATGTTAGGGTTGTTAGGTGTCGAATTTGGATTTTGAGTTATGGGTTGGGGCACTGTAAATTGTATGTTTTCTTTTGCATGGACAATGAGTTTAACAACTCTATGAAAATAAATATTCTTGAGGTGGATGTGTGAATCAAGAAGGTTCTTTCCTTAAAAGCTATATTCATGGATCATATATAGTTATTATGAGATTATATGGATGTGTTTTTTATGGACTGATGCATTATGGTTTTCAGGGACTTCAGGAATCTCATTATGTAAGAGATTTTCAGACTCATTCGTAATGAGGTTTAAAAAGTTATATACGATTGTTTTAAGACTAAAGAGTAGCATGAGGATTGGCAAGTAAGCTTTATAGCCCTTGGTAGTAGAAGGCTTTATGTTAAGATTCCAATGAGTATGAGACTTAATTGGACAAAGTTGTTTCTCAGACACATAGCTACTAAGAAAGACATCACAATTGGCACTCCCCATATAGAAGCAATTTTCAGTTGATCAGACATTCTTTGCTACGTATCTTGAGATTATGTCGTATCTAGTATGACCTCTACATTGGAGTTTTCAGGGAGTGGGGACTCTCACCTGTATTTGATGAAGTTTGCATACAATAACAACTATTAGGCTATTATTGGTACGTCGCCATTTGAAGTCTTAAATGGAAAGAGTTGCAAATCTCTCGTTTGTTGGGGAGAGGTCAGTGAGCAAAAGTTGTTAGGAATTGAGCTGGATTAGAAGTGAAGCAATGCAGAAGATTAGAGCACGAATGCAGACAACTCAGAATAGACAAAAAGTTACGCTGACATTAGGTGTAAAGACTTGGATTTGAGAGGGGTGATAAAGTGTTTCTGGAAGTAGTACTTATGAAGGGTGTTTTAGCATTGGAAAGAAAGGGGAGCTAAGCCTATGTTTTCATTGAGTCAATTGAAACATTAGATCAACTGGACTTTATGGTATGTCGTTTAATGCCACTTTCTACAACTTACGATGTTTTCTATATGTTTCTATGTCAAAGAGGTACGTGCTAGATAAATTTCATGTATGAGTCAAAGCCTAAGAAAAATTCTTGCTAAAGAAGCTAAGACTTTGCATAATAGGGAGATAGTGCTAGTAAAAGTTTTCAGTAGAATCATCAATCTAAAGAAGTAATTTGAAAATATGAGAACGAGATGAAAACAAAGTATCTAGAGCCCTTTCGAGATTTGAACTTTCGAGGATGAAAATTCTTAAGGAGGGATGAATATGACATTCGATTTTTTTGGGTTTTAAAATTAATTATCTCGAATTATTCAAAATTATATTTTTTATTTTGGAGTTCGACATTGAATTAAATGTGATAAGATAATTAAGTTTATATTTAGTGATTTGGATTTGTGGATTATTTTTGTGGGAGACTGAGAGGTTAAAGGGGAAAAGGAAAAGAAGATATATGTATTGGATATTGACTGGTCAAATTAGGGTTTGACTTATTCTTAAAATATATATATGGATTTAAGGTTAAAAAAAAATAAAAGAAATTTAGTTTTTCCCTCTTCTCCAAGCTGAAGGAACTCTTATCAAAGAGAACCCATGAGCGGAAGCACGATCAATCCAAATTCATTGTGATAGAATTATATGCATTCACTAAAATACAACCTAGTTATTCATATTTTAACAATCATGTCCCTTCGATGCACTATCTTGTGGATGAGATGATACATCCACTCTATATGTTTGTCGCGTTTGTGACTCCTAGGCTTCATAGAGTTCACCACAACACCACTATTATCACAATAGAGGGTGATGGGCCTAGACATGTCTGGAATAACTTCCTGAGCCAAACGACCTCATTAGCAGCTTCACAAGCTGCTACATACTCAGCCTCCATCGTGGAGTCAACAATGCACCCCTACTTAGTGCTTCACCATACTACAGCTCCTCCATTAAGAGTGAACACTGAGCCTGAAGTGGATTTTCGAGAATCCTTATCAGTTTAAAAATCAGAGTCTGTATATCCAGTAAGGATTAAATCCTTAGATCCATACATAAGCATGTAGTCCCTCATTCTCCGAAGATACTTGAGGATGTTCTTGATTGCGGTCCAGTGACCCTATCCTGGATTAGATTGATATCTACCGACTATCCCCACAGCGTAGCAGATGTCCGTTCTAGTACACAATATCACATACATCAAACTGCCAACAACAGATGCATGGGGGACCCGTCTCATCTCCTCAACCTCTTAAGATGTCTTAGGACACATTTCCTTAGACAATGTAACTCCATGCCGGAAAGGCAGTATGCCCTTTTCAGAGTTCTGCATCATATACTTGAGCAATATCTTGTCAATGTACGATACCTGAGACAGCGCTAGCACTTTGTTCTTCCAATCTCGAAAGATCTAAATACCAAGAACAAAATAAACCTCTCCCAAATCTTTCATTTGGACTTGGGTCGCTAGCTAGTTCTTAACTAATGTCAGTAAACCTACATTATTCCCAATGAGTAGAATATTGTTCACATACAACAATAGGAAAACTACTGAACTTTTGATGATTTTCTTGTCAACATAAGACTCATCAACATTTTGGTCAAAGCCATACGATTTAATTGCAGTATTAAACCGAATGTTCCAAGATCGAGATGCCTGTTTCAGCTCATAAATGGATCGATTCAGTTTGCAAACTTTTTGCTCTTGACCTTGGGCTATGAATCTCTCTGGTTGCACCATATAATGGTCTTCCCAAGATTACCATTTAGAAAGGCAGTCTTGACATCCATTTGACAAATCTCATAGTAAAAAAAAGAGGCAATGGAGAGGGGGATGCGGATAGACTTCAACATGGCAATAGGCGAGAAAGACTCCTCATAGTCAACTCCCTTTAACAGGGTATAGCCCTTTGCCACAAGTCTAGCCTTGAAGGTTTGCACTTTCCCATCGGCACTCCGTTTCCTCTTGTAGATCCATTTACAACCTATAGATTTAACCCCATTAGGTTGATCTATAAGATTCCATATTGAGTTGAAGTATATAGACTCCATCTCGAGATCCATGCCTTTGACCCATTCATCCCGTTCAAGACGATCCTCAAGTATCTTCGGAGAACAATCTACATGTTTGTGTATGGACATAAGGATCTGATCCTTATAGGATACAACGTTGCTAATCCCTTTGCAAAGGCCCTCACGACTAATGTGTTCGAGGATCACTTGGAGAGTCTGGGTCTGCAGGACATGTGGCATCTTGTCTAGGGCAAGTGGGAGATGATACTAGGGTATGCCCTAGTTTATTGTATATTGTACATTTTTATATTGTATTGTACATTAGTCTCCCGAGTCATTAGGACAAGTGGGAGATTGTTGGGATTGGTGTCCTAATTCTCCCGGAGTCTCGTTGTTTTGTAAAGATACACATTGTTCAATGAATAAAATAAGTATTATTTAATTCGGGCATTTACTCATATTCAATAAACAAAGTTCCTTGGTTATCTTATGTGAACTTAAGCATGTATATGTTGTTGGGGTTGATGCCTTAAAGTCTCGTATCCTGTAGTTTGTAAACAGTATATATGAACACCAGTGATTGTTAATATATGATATTTACTTCACATCTTGTTGTTTTGCTCGGTTATTTGTTTTATTTGCTTTATCACAATCCAATAAACATAAAATCTTTGGTTATTTGTATGTGGCTCAAGCATGTATGTGGTGACATATAAGTGGATCATGGCTCGAGTGATAACCAAAATGGTTTGTAGTATATGGATATAAGAAGGAAACCTTATCCTGGTAATGCTACGAAAGCGGCCCGCTTTGTGAAATGGTCACAAGTGTTGTGACTTGCCACAGATGGTCTGATCCTGATCATTCGTGTTGGGGGCATGCGACTGGGGGCGTCCTATACAAAGAGTTTGTATAAGACCTGACCACGAAGTGTTAATGTCTCGTTATATAACACCATTCATGACAGAGACTTCACTTCACTAGGATGACCATAGGTAACATGACCTCAATTCTGAGTGAGTTGGGAACTCCTACCATTGAGGGCGGTCCTTTGATTAGTATGGGTGAGAGTGGTCAGATTGCCAACTCAACATTCCTACCTTTTTGGGGACTTGTCTAATCTGGGAGCTGGGAACTCAATCCACAAGATGGAATACACTCCTTTCCTGAAGCAGGGATAAGTAGAGAGATTGCTCCCTTAAGGGCTGATTCTGGGGCTTGAACATAGTAGCCACAACTTCTCTTTGGAAGAGAAGACTCAGTCATAGTAGGACTATGACTGATATTCATTAGAGGGATCAGTGGTACTTAAGAAGACAGATGTAACTACAAGGGCATAACGATTATTGGCCCAACTGTACTTACGAGCGATTTGTGAAGGGTTCTCGATTGGTTAAGATGGACACATAATATATCTGTAGTAAGAAGAGTTCAGCTGTCGGTCTTTAGCGAAGTGCCTGGCAGTTAATGGATGGTGAATCCCATGACTAAAGAGTTTAATTAGTTATTCATGTACCATTGGAGCTTCGAGTTACAGGTCCATTAGGTCCCCTTGGTAGCTTGGATTCAGTTGAAGATCAGTTCTTGGTATTGATTTGAAATGTTCAAATTGACAAGAGGTATTTTTATTATATATGATATAATTGGTATGATGTATAAGATACATCTAGTGGAGGATTGATGTAAATGAGATTTACATTAAGTACCATGGAATAGAAAAAGAACTATGGTTTATATGTTTCATGAGATGAAATATTAAAACTATAAGTTATAAATATAGTATGATAAGTTGGTTATCATTTATGTTTATAATAATATTAATTGTTGGATAATTAATTAGTTTTCTTTTAAATAACTAAAGTAGTGGGTGGTTATTGGATCATGGTAACCGTGAGTTTAAAAAGAAAATGGTTTTCCTATTTTCAAAAGAAGTTTTAAAAAACGATAGAAAAAGTTTTGAGTTTTCTCTCCGCAAAAAAGAAACTCGCGAAGTCGTCAAGTAAATTCGGATTTATTAAACGACGATTGGGCAAGCTAAACGATCGTGTTGGTGCGAGTTAAACGATCGTGCAGTATTTACTAAAGGATCGCATAGTTTTGCTAGATGATCGCTAGCCCAAGGTAAACGATCGTGTAGAGTTTATAGGCGACAGATCGAGCTAAACGATCGCCTAGCTTTTGCTAAACAATCGCTTAACTTTATCTAAACAATTGGGCATCGACCTATACGATAGGTCTTCGTCATCTCCCACTTGCCCAGTCGTGTACGCGATCGTTGTTTCCTCCATTCGTCTGCCTCATACCAAGTTCGAACAAAGCCCACCCTCTGGATTCTCACACCGAGAATACCAAGGTCGCCTTGTTGGTGGTGTCAGACTCAACTCGACACCTTCGAGGTTTTTTGGAGGCCGTTCGTGGTGTTTTGGAGGCTGTTCGTGTTGTAGAGGAGTTTGTGATCGAGGAGATCGTTGAGGACGAGCGCGAAGTATTCGTGCTGTGTTTGTGCGGTGTTGCGATCGTGTAGATCGAGTGTTCGTGGTCGCTATTTTTCGAGCGATCGTGCACATTGGAGCGGGACACGCGTCTGCATTTGTTCGTACAGTTTGTCCCTCTGTTCATTTGTTGTTCATGATGTAATTTCTCTGTATGAATTGTATAACCGCTTGTTTAAAGTCGATTGTAAATATATGTTTCATTCATGATTGTAATTTGGAATAGTCTTGTTTCGTTGCTCATGGAAATCTCAGTTCCGATTTCTTTCAAGTGGTATTAGAGTCAGGTTCTCTGATATTCCAAATTATAGATCTGAATTGAACGCATTTTTCAGTTGCGGTGGGTGTCTGCATTTGTAGTTAACCGTTTTCTGCATTTGTGGATGAACTTGATGAACGTTTTGGGTTTAAATTGCCTTTTTGTTAAAGCTATAGTTATTACAAAGTGTTAATTGTAAGGGCCCCTGTGTTTTTTAGTGAAATTAAATTTTCAATCGAGTCTGTAATTCGAAAAGTTCGTGTTCGTCGAGTCGTTCATGATGAGCTTCGGCGCATGGCGATACAGTTCTCAACGAAGAAGAAGACCAAGCGTTGGTCGGATTGTTAGCCTCAGGTAAACGATCGTTGGGATTTAACTAAGCGATTGTTTAGATATTTTTTTCTAGATGATCGTGTAGTATTTCCTAATCGATCGTTTAGCTAATGCTAAGCGATGGGGTAAATTGTTTACCATATCGTGTGGCGTTGGTTGCGCAATCGCGTAGGCGCTAGAGGTAGGTGATCGTAGTAGGAGCATGTGATGCTCGTCGTTTAGTAAAAGGCACGCGCTAGACGATCGTGTAGTGAGCAAGCTTCATCGTTTAGTTACTACTGATGCGATCGTGCGTATGCAATACGGAGACGTTAGCTAAGCGATCGCTTAGGCGATGGTGCTTCGCGGCATCGTAGTCGCTTAAATGATCATAGAAGGTGGGCATTTTATGGAGCGCGCTAAGTGATCGTGTACTTCAGGCTTCATCGCTTAGTAAAGGTACACGATCGTGTAGTAATAACTAAACGATCGTTTGGAATTTTCTAGATGATCATATAGTAAATTCTAAACGATCGTTTAACTCTAAAGCGCTGGTAAACGATAGAGCAAAGAGTTTAGTTTATCGTGTAGACAATCGCGGGGTGCTTAGTACACGATGGATAGTTGGAGAAGCGATACTTTGCCAAGCGGTTCAAGACCCGTTTCGCCTGTTTGAATCGGAGACTCATTGTCTTTGTAATAGTTAGCTTTTGTTTTTTGTGTTTTAAGGCAATTTCACTGGTTCATCAACTTTTATTGCTTATACATGTGATGTATGGAACTTATATGCCAAAGTGTTTGTCATATACTTAAAAACCCACCTTAGGTTGTACAATTATTCATGCATCATGTATTATAAATATTATAATCGAGCATGAAGAAATTACTTGAAAGCATGCACATGCATCATGAAATATAAGAGTTATATTTTGCATGCATTGAGCATTATCATGCATCATCCTTTTATTATAATTGTTATAGTCTAAGAGTGAATGGAAGCATGTCTTACTTGTTTCATTGTCATTTTGTATAAGTGTTATATAAATGAAGTAACAATGAATGGACAATGCATTGAGCATGACACTTAGGCTGTTTATAAGCGTTATGAATGCCTTACATGTGTTAGCTTCGCATTGTGGTTGTTTCCATTTATAAGTGTTATAAAGGAATTTAAACCTAAAATCGATAATTCAGAGTTGCATGCGGACTTAGGGTGAACTCAAGTTTTTAAAAGGGTTTTAAAATTGGATTGAGATAGACCTAAGTTCAAATGGTTCTAAAGAGTTTAGTAACCTAGAGTAATCTTTTAAAATCAGTTTAATAGGATTAAATTGGTTGAAATAAAATATTAAATTTGTTGTAAACCTATCTATAAGGGACCTTTTGTCTAAGGTGGGTTCTGGCTAGGCTGGGGTCTTTCAACAAGCATACGACATTTTGGTCAAAGAATCCGTTAAAGAGTTTAATGGATGATGATCAAAAAGTTGTTTCACTATCCAAGGTAAAAGTTTCTCTTGGGAAAACCTAAAAGTCACTTAGTTAAAATCCTTAGCCGTGTTTTTTCTAAGTAAGCTAAACCTTAGGTTATAAAATACTCAGTGGGAGGAAGAGACGTATCAGATATGTCTATGATTCCACTCACTTTTCTCTCTGTATGTTCACATTGTGAGATTCATGCTTGGCCTCGAGATGCCCAGGATGCATCCCCCTTCGGATGGTGTTTGCATGAGTCAATATCAAGGTGGACGGAGAGAGTATTTATAGTAAGTGGGTAAAGGGTGTGTGTCAACACGTCCTATAGTCTCTGTTATTGGTTTACACTGTGAGATCATTCTGTATGTCCTCGTGTCGCCTTTAGAGCGTCCCCCTTCGGATGGGTTTTGTGCAGTTGGTCAATATCAAGGTGAACTTCAGAAATGGATAGGGCCGCTTTAGGTTTTGCCCCAATCGGATTTTTTCCCTTTGGATTGGCCTTTTGGGACGGACCTCTAGGGCTTAAAATGGCGGGTCATACTTACGAGAGATTGTTAAGTAAGTTAATGATCTCTTGGCCAAATCAATGATGACTTGTCGTTATAGGAACCAGAGTTGTTCTGGTATTAATGACTGGTCGAGAACTTCTCAATTCAGAAGAGGGATAATTGACCTCCCTTTGGTGGCTTTTGTCCTAAACCTTTGAAGTGTCATTGCGAAACTAGATGTCACACGGGGTTCATGTTAGTTTTGCTAAAAACTTATTGGATGTTATTTTGTTTTACAACGAGTATTTGCTTAAAACCTAATGTAGGTCAATGTGTTTTTCTTTTCAGCAACTCGTTAGTATTTTCGTTTAAAGCTTTTAAAAATGACCGATTACTTACAGTGGAAAGAATCGTGTGAAACAAATTTAGTGGCAAACGACCTCCATCTTACTACTTTCCAAAAGAGGAGACAAGATAATAAATATGATTTATTGGTCTTAGAGACATGTCTGCTTGAGAATGATGATTCTGCCTGGATTCTCGATTCAGGTGCTACCAATCATGTCAGTTCCTTTTACCAAGGACTTAGTTCCTAGCAAACGTTGCCACAAGAAGAGATGACTCTTCGAGTCGGTACTAGTAAGGTTGTTTCAGCTGTTGTTGTTGGCAGACTGAAGTTATTTGTTGACAAGAAATGTTATCTGTTATTGGATAATGTTTTTTGTAGTTCCTCATATTAAGAGGAACTTAATCTCGGTTTCTTGTCTCATTGAACAAGGCTACACTGTCTCATTTTCTGAGAATAAAGTGTTTATTTTCAAGAATGGAATGGAGATTGGTTATGGTTCAACGGAAAATAACTTATATGTACTAAGGCCGTTAGTCATAAAAGCCTTGTTTAACACTGAAATGTTCAGTACGATAATAGCAGCTAAAAGACCAAAGGTTTCTCCTAAGAAAAATGCTCATCTTTGGCATCTAAGGTTAGGTCACATCAACCTCAATAGGATTGAGAAGTTGGTGAAAAGTGGACTTCTAAAGAGTTTAGAAGAAAACTTCTTGTCGATGTATGAATCATGCCTTGAAGGCAAGATGACCAAACAACTTTTTACTAGAAAAGGTTACAGAGCCAAGGAAGTCTTTGGGCTTGTACATTTAGACCTTTGTGGTCCGATGAATGTTAAAGCTCGAGGTGGAACCGCATTCGAAGGTTTGCCTCTTTGTAGGCTACCCCAAGGAAACGAGAGGAGGATACTTCTATGATCCAAGTGAGAACAAAGTGTTTGTTTCTACTAATGCTATCTTCTTGGAAAAAGACCACATGAGGGATTATAAGCCACGAAGTAAGCTCGTTTTACGTGAGATCTCTAGTGAGATTGAGACTGCTGGGGGTTCAACAAGAGTTATTGAACAGGCTGACAAATCAACAAAAGTTGTTGAGGTCGGGACGTCTAGTCAACCAGCTTAAGAGTTGAGACTGCCTAGGGGAGGATTATGAACCCACCGGATCGCTACATAGGTTTGACTGAAGACCATAATGTCATTACAAATGATGGGGTCAAGGATCCATTGTCTTTTAAGAAAGCAATGGAGGATGTTGACAAAGATGAATGGTTTAAGTGGATCTTTATGCGAAAGAGAGGTGTAGATGGAAATGTGTAAACCTTTAAGGCTAGACTCGTGGCAAAAGGTTATACCCAAGTTGAGGGAGTTGACTGTGAGGAAACTTTCTCACCTGTTGTCATGCTGAAGTCTATTAGGATTCTCCTATCCATTTTATGATCATGAAATATGGCAAATGGACATCAAGACTGCCTTTCTTAATGGTAATCTTGAGGAGACCATCTATATGACTCAATCAGAGGGGTTCATAGTTCCAGATCAAGAGAAAAGAGTTTGCAAGCTTAGTAGGTCCATTTATGAGCTAAAACAAGCATTTAGATCTTGAAACATCAATTTGACACTGCTATCAAGTCATTTGGCTTTGACTAGAACGTTGATGAGTCTTGTGTTTACAAAAAGATCATCAACAGCTCAGTAGCTTTCCTGGTACTGTATATGGATGATATCCTATTCATAGAAAATGATGCAGGATATTTACTGACATTAAGGAGTGGCTAGCTGTCCAGTTCCAAATGAAATATTTGGGTGAGGCACAGTATGTTCTCGAGATCCAAATTATTCGGGATTACAAGAACAAATGGTTAGCACTATCTCAGGTTTCGTACATTGATCAAATGTTGATCAGGTATAGGATGCAGGATTCCAAGAAGGGTTTATTACCCTTCAGGCATGGAATCATTCTGTCTAAGGATCCTAAGACACCTTAAAAAGTTGAGGAAATGAGACGGATCCCCTATGCTTCTGCTATAGGAAGCTTGATGTATGCAATGTTATGTACCAGACCTGACATTTGCTATGCAGTAGGGATTGTCAGTCGGTATCAGTCCAATCCAGGATTTTATTACTGGACAGCGGTCAAGACGATCCTCAAGTATCTTCGGAGAACAAGGGTCTACATGCTTGTGTATGGACATAAAGATCTAATCCTTATAGGATACAACGTTGCTGATCTCTTTACAAAGGCCCTCATGACTAATGTGTTCGAGGATCACTTGGAGAGTCTGGGTCTGCGGGACATGCAGCATCTTGTCTAGGGAAAGTGGGAGATAATACTGGGGTATGCCCTAGTTTATTGTATATTGTACATTTTTATATTGTATTGTACATTAGTCTCCCGAGTCATTAGAACAAGTGGGAGATTGTTGGGATTGGTGTCCTAATTCTCCTGGAGTCTCATTGTTTTGTAAAGATACACATTGTTCAATGAATAAAATAAGTGTTATTTAATTCTGGCATTTACTCATATCCAATAAACAAAGCTCTTTGGTTATCTTATGTAAATTTAAGCATGTATATGTGATATACAAGTGGATCATTCCTTAAGTGATAACCTAAATCGGTTTGTAGTAGAAGGATTAAGGTGGGATACTTGATCTTGGTGACACTACGGATACGGCCCACTTTGTAGATGTTTGCTAGTGTTGTAAACTACTACAAATGGTAGATCCTGACCATTCATGTGGAGATGTGGAGCGAGAGTGTCCTATACAAAAATTTTGTATAAGACCTGGACCACGAGATGACTAGACTTTGTATATAATGCCATGTATACTTGAGACTTACATCTCACCTACACGACCATAGGTGACACGACCTCAATCCTGAGTATGTTGGGAACTTCTACTTTTGAGGACAGTTCTTTGATTAGTATGGTTGAAAGTGGCTAGATTGCTAACTCAACATGCCTACCTTTTTGGGGACTTGTCTGATCTGGGAGCTGGGAACTCAATCCACAATATAGAATTCACTCCTTTCCCGATGCAGGGATAAGTAGAGAGATTACTCCCTTAAAGGCTGATTCTGAGGCTTGAATATAGTGGCCACAACTTCTCTTTAGAAGAGAAGACTCAATCATAGTAGGATTACGATTTATGTTCATTAGAGGGATCAGGGGTTCTTAAGGAGACAAATGTAACTACAGGGGCATAATGGTTATTGGCCCAGTCGTACTTACGAGCGATCTGTGAAGGGTTGTCGCACTGCTGATTGGTTAAGATGGACACATAATATATCTATGGTAAGGAGAGTTCAACTGTCGGTCTTTAGCGGAGTGCCTGACAGTTAACGGATGGTGGATCCCGTGACTAAAGAGTTTAGTTAGTTATTCACGTACTGTTGAAGCTTCGAGCTACAGGTCCATGAGGTCCCCTTGGTAGCTTGGATTCAGTTGAAGATCAGTTCTTGGTGTTGATTTGAAATATTCAAATTGACAAGAGGTATTTTGATTATATATGATATAATCGATATGATGTATAAGATACATCTAATGGAGGATTGATGTAAATGAGATTTACATTAAGTACCATAGAATAGAAAAAGAATTATGGTTTATATGTTTCATAAGATGAAATATTAAAACTATAGGTTATAAATATAATATGATAAGTTGGTTATCATTTATGTTTATAATATTATTAATTGTTGGATAATTAATTATTTTTCTTTTAAATAACCAAAGTAGTGGGTGGTTATTAGATCATGGTAACTGTGAATTTAAAAGGAAAATGGTTTTCCTATTTTCAAAAGAAGTTTTAAAAAATGATGGAAAAAGTTTTGAGTTTTCTCTCTGAGAAAAAGAAACTCGCGAAGTCGTCAAGTAAATTCGGATTTACTAAATGATGGTTGGACAAGCTAAACGATCGTGCTGGTGCGAGTTAAACGATCGTGCAGTATTTACTAAATGATTGCATAGTTTTGTTAGACGATCGCTAGCCCAAGGTAAACGATCGTGTAGAATCTGTAGGGACAGACCGAGCTAAACGATCACATAGCTTTTGCTAGATGATCGTTTAGCTTTATCTAAACGATTGGGCATCGACCAATACGATAGGTCTCCGCCATCTCCCACTTGCCCAGTTGTGTACGCGATCATTGTTTCCTCCATTCGTCTGCCTCATACCAAGTTCGAACAGAGCCCACCCTCCGGATTCTCACACCGAGAATACCAAGGTCGCCTTGTTGGTGGTGTCAAACTCAACTCGACACCGTCGAGGTTTTTTGGAGGTCGTTTGTGGTGCTGTGGAGGCTGTTCGTGTTGCGGAGGAGTTCGTGACCGAGGAGATCATTGAGGACGAGTGCGAAGTATTCGTGCTGTGTTTGTGCAGTGTTGCGGTCGTATAGATCGAGTGTTCGTGGTCGCTGTTTTTCAAGCGATCGTGCACATTGGAGTGTGAGACGCATCTGCATTTGTTCGTACAGTTTGTCCCTCTGTTGATTTGTTGTTCATGATGTAATTTCTCTGTATGAATTGTATAACCGCTTGTTTGAACTCGATTGTAAATATATATTCATTCATGATTGTAATTTGGAATTGTTTTGTTCCGCTGCTCATGGAAATCTTAGTTCCGATTTCCTTCATATGTAACTCTAATATGAATAATAAATCAAAGAGTATTCTCCAAGAGTACTGAGTACATCATTGACAACCAATATCAGATAGTAATTAGACAACGATCAGATAGCATCTGGTATCATTAACAATCACATAAAAATCAATATTAAATAGAAATCAAACAACAATCAGATAGAAAATTAGTATCATTGGCAATCAGTATAAGATAACAATCAAATAATAATAAGTATTGAATGGCAACCAAACAGTAATATGATAATAATCAAATAACAATAAGTATTATTGATAATTAGATGGTAATCAGATGCAATCACACATTTTAAACTTTGATGGCATTTTGGTCCTCTAGCTATTCTCGTTGGGCTAAGCTTGTTAATTTTGACATTCTTGCAAACTTTAAATTATTGGTCTATGGACTTAATTTCATTTTATGTTTTGCCATTAGTGCAAGTGACCCTATATATATATATAATAGTTCTTAACACCCGCGATGCATGTGATATTTCCATTTTTTCTCGATATTATGCTCTGTCACATGCATCTTTAATTTTTTTAGATTCATTTTTGAAAATTTAGGTAGAGATAATCAAAGAAGTAACCAAAATGCCAAAATAATGGAGTGGTATAAGAAAAATAGATTAATAAATAATTTTTCCTATACCATTGTAGAGTTGAAAAAAAGCTAAAGATAAATGTTAGATAAATCATTCTAACAAAAAAATATATAAGAAAATGGAAGATAATAAATAAAAAAATACAAACATAGAGGGAAAAAAGTAATTTTAAACTTCAAAAAAGAAAAAGAAACAAAAGATAGTTATTGATATATATATATAGTTATTAATTGTAGGAGAGAGAATTGTAATCCTTTTTTTAATTCTATTATTAATTATAATTAAAAATAAAATCACAAATTTTTAGAAACAAACAGATAAAACATTTTAATTAGTTTTCGAGGTCTTCATTTTATAAACTAAAAAATAGAGTTTTCTTTTCTTGAGGTATCTTTTATCTCCCATTGAATAACTTTTTCCTCTATTCGATATGTAAAGTAAACTATAACATATTTATTAAAACAAAAAGAATTTAAATATGTATTTAAATGTGTCAATATTGTTATTTTTATTATTTATATAACATATAGAAAAACTATGATCTCGTTCTAAATTTAGTATGTATTTAAATGTGGTTTCCAACCTGTCTAAAATACACATAAAAAAAATTGAACAAAAGATTTACACATGTCAAATTTTTTCATATAAAAATAAATATAAGGATACACAATATATTTTAATTACAATTTTAGAATAAATTACATAAAAAAAAATTCCATGAGAAGTGTTGGGGTTGATGCCCTAAATCTCGTAGTCTTGTAGTTTGTAAGCAGTATTTGTACAAATCGATTATTTATTTAATAAAATAAGTGTTATTTTATTTGACATTTAGTTGCATTAACCCAGAATCAATAAACTAAGATCTAAGGTTATTTAATGAAGCTTAAACATTTATATAGAGACATACAGGTGGATCAAGTTTAAATAATAACCTAAAAGGTATGTAGTAAATGGATAAGGCTGGATACCTTATCCTATTCACACTATAGATACAACCTATTTTGTAATTGTTACAATGGTTGTAAAGTGTTACAAATGATGTGATCCCGATCATTCATGTGGAGACATGTGAGCGAGCATATCCTATACAAAGAGTTTGTATAAGACCAAACCACGAAATGAATAGTTCTCTCTTTATAACATTATTGCTAGAAGAGACTTACATTTCACTAGGATGATCATATGTGATTTGACCTTAATCCTGAGTGAGTTGTGAACCCATGCCTATGACGACAGTCTTTTGATCTGCTTGGGTGAGAATGGCCAATTTTTCGGCTCAATATGCCTACCATTTTAGGGATTCGTCCGAGTGGGGAGCTGGAACATAGCTACACAAGAAAAAATTCACTCCTTCCCATTGTTATACCAGCAGATAAATTGCTCCCTTAAAGGCTGATTTTAGGTCTTGAACAATGTGGCGCCACAACCTCTTCTAGCTCGAGATGGATTCAATTATAGTTGGGCTATGTCTAATTATTCATTAAAGGGATTAGTGGTACTTAAGGAGTTAGATGTAACTACAAGGGTAAAACGATAATTTTGACTCAACTATACTTATGAGCAATTTGTGAAGGGACAATGCATATTGATTGGTTATATCTAGTGGACACAGAAATATATCTACAGTGAAAAGAGTGCAATTATCGGACTTTAGTAGAGTGACCGAAGGTTAATGAAAGAGGATTAATTTAATTAAAGAGTTTAATTAATTAATCTCATATTATTGAAGCTTCAATCGGTCTTTTTATTAGCCTAACAAGGATGAGAATCAAATTAATTTTGGATTAATTGAAATATTTCAAGTTAATAAAAAGGAATTAATTATATATGATGCAATTAATTTAATGTATGTGATACATTGAAATATAAAGTTTTAATGAGATAAATAAATATTTGAATATGATTCAAATAGTAATTATAAGAATATGCTTCATATAAAAATTATAGGTTAAAATTAATATGAATATGATTCATATTAATACTATAGGTTATATGGAGAGACTGTAAACCATAAGTTATATTATTTGTGATATAATAAACCATAGGTTATATATTATATGAGATATAATATATAGTTTGATTATATTAGTTGGTTAATATAATTAAAACTTTTTTTGAATTTTGAATTAAAAATAATAACTCCTTAGGGAGTTATTTTAATTGAATGGGGAGTTATTTCCCTTATATCTCATAAGTATGGAAAAGGGGTTGGAGGAAATTAGAACGTAAAATCATTTTTCTTGGACATAAGAGTTCTCTCTATCTTAAATCTTTTTCTCCTCTGCAAGTTTTTCTCAAGGAAGACTAAATCTCCCTCCTTTATTCCAAAATTAAAAATAAAATTCCACACCCTCTTGATTCTCACCTTGAGAATAATGAAGAAGATATTGTGGTGGTGTCCCTATTGTTGTTGTTGTGTTCGTAGAATTGCCAAGTTCGAGAGAAGTAGTGGAGTTTTACCATGCTGTCGGAGAGGAATCATGAAGAAGTGTTACTTCAAGGGTTAGTATCGTTATCCTTTTCCCTCTATGTGTAGATTTTAGTAGAAGAATGCTTAGAACTCTATTATGTTTATCCAGTTGTTTCCGTCACTCTATGTTTTAAAATTCTGTTAAAACAAAACTAGAGACACGAATACGTTCACATGCTTCTGCTTCGAGAATTTCATTCCTTCAATTGATATCAGAGCCAAATCGTATATCTGATTTTTGTTTTCTAACTTGAATTCAGAGTGTTGGTGGGTGTTCATTCTGCATTATGAATATATGATGATTTGCACATGGATGTTTAAAAAATTGGCATAGATTTACTGCTTTAAAAAAAATTTTAAGTTGTAAAGGCCCCGTGTTTTGGACATTTAATTTCCTCTATCAAGTTTGTAAGTCCATGTCTATGCATTTTCTTGGGTTGCTCAAGAGTTTGGTGGCCATTGGAGCAAGAACGAATTAGAGATCGAAGTAGAGGAAAGCAATCTCCCTTGGAGCATAAGGTGCAGCGTAATTACGTTGCGCGTTACGCTATAAGGCAGAATGCTCAGCGTAGTTATGCTCTGCAACAAGGTTTGATGCTGATGTAGAGCTTAACAACATTATGTGCAATATAAGGCTATGCTACGACAAAGCAGAAACCAGTGTAACGATGTTGGTGTCGAGCATCGTTACGCTTCGAGGACGGTTCGCACGCACATCAGGCAGTTCCAGAATGTAGGATCGAGCCATGTGGTTGTCTTCTGAAGGTAGTTCTTTTTTGAATTATTAATTTTTAATAATTATTTAATTATTTTTTGATTAGTTAAATTAATATAAAAGTTATATTGATTTAATTATTGTTTAGGATGCCAATTTTTGGTTCAATGTTGTTTATTATTTTATACATGTGATGTATGATTATGTTTATTATATTACATAATCTATGCCATATAGTATAAAAATCTCAACATAGGATAAACATAAATTCAAGCATCATTTTTAATATAATTATTACATTATATAGTTGCACGATTTAATTGAACATGCTCATGCATCATAGTTAATATAAATGTTATATTATATGACTGCATGCATATATAACATGCCCATGCATCATTTTATATTATAATTGTTATAATATATAGTTTAGATGATGAACGTATGTTATTAATTTCATTATTTTATAATATAATTGTTATGTATGTAATGAAATTGGAGATTAGAAATATAATTATTATATTTTTTTTAAGTATGTCATTAGATGCATTTACACGTTTTAATTGTTTCATTATTTTTAATAACTGTTATGCGTTAATGAAATTAGAACTAAAATCTATAATCAAGACTTGCATACAAACATAGATTGAATTAACTTTAAATGGTTTAAAATTGATTTTACCTAGACATGTGTTAATAATATTTCTAATATGATTAGAAATAGGTCTTTTAATTCCCTTTTAATATGATGAAATTTGATTAAATAAAAGATTAAATTTATAATATAATTATTTATGAGGGACCTTTGTCCAAGGAATGTTCTATCTAAAGCTAGGGTATTTAAGCCAACAGAAACATAACATCTCTATCTGGGAACTGGCCTGGAAGGTGAATTAAACAAATATATTATAAGCATGCAATAAATGATTAGGTTTATTAAAGTGTTTAATAAACAAGAATAATTGTTATTTAACTATCCAATATAAGAGTTATATCGGGAAAATTTTGTTGGGTTTTATGTCCTAAAACTTGTAGATAGTAAATGTAATTAATTGACCATCATCAATAAAGAGACCCAAGTCTAATAAACTAACATCCTATATTGTTTTATGGGTCTTGAACTGTACGTGGAGACATATAGGGATCGATGTTCAAGATACAACCTAAAGAGTCTATAGTGAAGGGATTGAATCCCGCAGCGGAAGTGTCTCTTATGTGTCACCTTGCATCCTACGATTTGATTTTTACAATAAACAAAATTTTTATACTAAATAGAATAGAATAAACACATAAACTAGCATACTATTAGGGAAAGGGTTAGAATAATTCTTACTTTTGTAGATTTCCCAAGTGTCACAAACAATTCTCTCCATGGTTCCAACGAACGGATCTTCAAACAGTCTTGATCACGAACAACTTCTTGAGCGATCTTGAACTCTACCACGAGAGTTACCTCATTATTCTCTGGGATTCCAATAAATGAATAGATGGTATCCAACTATTGGGAGAGAGGGAGAGGAGAATAAGGTTTTGGAGAGTAGAGAGGATCTATGGCTTAGAGAAAATTTTGCATAATGACACTAAGAAGTTGTATATTGTCAGAATTTTTCTGCAATCAAAGTGTGTATTGCCAAAAGGCCATGGGGAGGTCTTTATATAGAGAAGAGTCAAACATCTTTCCCAATATATTTTTCTTTTCTATAATTAATCAAATAATATTTATTTAATTGATTAACCTATTTAATTAACTAACACTTATTTAAATTAGTCCAATTAAATAATATTTATTTAATTTTTGACTTGTACAATAATTAAATAATCACTTATACATTAAAACCATTTTAATGTATACTTTAGTTATCTTATACATCCCATGTATTTGTGCAAAACCTCTTTATTAATTCACTTGAATTAATTTAAATCTTATTCAAATATTGCTCTCCAATTTAATTATAGATCATATCTATAAATAATTATATATTAATCTCATTAATATATAGTTTCTTCAAATTAATTTGAACAATTCAAATTATTCCTCTTAAGTATCATCGAGTGAGTTAACGATGGGACCTGTTATACCTGTAGATCAGAAGCTCCAATGATATGAGATAATTGGTTAAACTCATTAACCAAGTTAATAAATATTCGTTAACTGTGAGTATACTCCACTAAAGACCTACAATTGCGCTCTTCTCACTACATATATATTTCTATGTCCATGGATATAGACCAATACCAACAAGTTAGTCCTTCACAGGTATTCGTAACTCCAACTGGATCAAATTACCGTTTTACCCTTGGGTTACCTCTGGCTCCTTAAGTACCAGTGCTCCTCTAATGAACAACCTGTTTATGGTCCAACCAATAAAAAGAAACCCTCTCGGACCAATGAGAGGGTAGGGCCATTTTTTCAAGTCCCAGAGACACCACTTAAGAGAACACTCATCTACTTACCCCCAATGAGGGAAAAATTGAATTCTATCTTGTATTATTATGTTCCTAGCTCTCCACTCGGTCTTGTCTCTAAAATGATAGGCTTATTGGGTCGACGATCTGGCCACCCTCACCCATACAAATCAAAGACTAATCCTTCATGAACATGAGTTTATAATATACTCAAGATTAAGACTAAGTCGCCTAGGTCATCCTATTGAAATAGGAACTAAACTAGTTAATGGTGTTACATCTAGTGGTTACTATTTCGCGGTCTAATCTTATGCAAACTCATTACATGGGATACCCCCACTCGCGTGTCACCTACATGAACACATTGGATCATTACGTTTGTATCAAATACAAAGTGGGTCGTATCCATAGTATTGCCATGATAAGGTACCCAGCCTTATCCCTATACTATAGACCCTTTAGCCTGTATCTTGAACATTGATCTCTATATGTCTCCACATATAGTTCAAGACTCATAAAAACAACCTTGAATGTTAGTTTATTGGATTTAGGGTTATTTAGATAAAATAGACAACAATGCAAACAATAACATTTATTGATTTAACATCTGTAACTCTTTATTGATGACGATTAATTAATAACATTTACTATCTAAGAGTTTTAAGACATAAAATCTAACATTTAGTATAGGGATAAGGTTGGGTACCTTATCCTGGTGACACTATGGATACGACCCATATTGTACTTGATACAAATGCAATGATCTAACGCGTTCGTGTAGGTGACATGCGAGTGAGGGATAGTCCTATGCAATGGGTTTGCATAAGATCAGACCGCGAAATAGTAACCACTAGATGTAACATCGTTGACTAGTTAGGTTTCTATTTCAATAGGATGACCTAAGCAAATTAATCTTAATCCTAAATGTATTATGGACTCCTACACGAGGGATTGTCCTTTGATTTGTATGGGTTAGAATGGCCAATTTTTCAATTCAATAAGCCTGCCATTTTGGGGACAAGACAGAGTGAGAATCTAGGAACATAATAATATAAGATGAAATTCACTTCTTCCTGACTTTAGGGTAAGTAGATGAGTGTTCCCTTAAGTGGTGTCTTCTAGACTTGAATAAAGGACCCTACCCTCTCGCTAGATCGAGAGGGGTTTCTACTTAATGGTTGAACCATAAATAGGTTGTTCATTAGAGAAGCACTGGTACTCAAGGATACCGAGGTAACCCAAGGGTAAAACAGTAATTTGACCCAGTTGGTGTTATGAACACTCGTAAAGGACTAACTTGCTATTATTGGTCTATATCCATGGATACAGAAATATATCTGCAGTGAGAAGAATGTAGCTATGGGTCATTAGTGAAGTGTACCCACAGTTAATAAATATTGATTAATTTGGTTAATGAGTTTAGCCAATTAATCTCTATTGTTAGAGCTTCTGATCTGTTGGTACTAAGTCCCCTTGTTAGCTCATTAAAGGATATTAATGAGGAATGATTTAAAATTTTCAAATGAATTGAGGAAATTGTATATTAATGTGATTAATCCATAATTTAAATTATGTTAAAGAGAAATATTTGAAAGAGATTCAAATATTTAATTCATGTGAATTAGATTTATGAAGAATTAATTAATTATAATGTTGGAGAGGTGAAGCATATAAACATGTGATGTTTATATATTAAATTAATTAACTATATATTAAATTAGATTTAATATGTGATTGTTTAATTAATGTGGCAATTAACTAAATAAGAAGTTATTTAATTAATTGGTATCAAAGGTGAAAAAGAAAATACATGGAGAAGGGGTAAACCCTACTCCATATAAATCCATCCTATTAGCCCATTTAGGGCAAGGCATTCATTTTGTGCAAAATTATAGCCTAGCCTTCAAAATAATTCCTCTCTTCATGCTCTCTTCAATCTCTTTACCTCTTCCTCTTCCAAGTGTTGGAAACTACTCATCCAACTTTTAGAATCCTAGAGAATAATAAGGTTATTCTTGTGGTGGTATCGACGATGGTTGAGAAGACGTTCGTGGGAAGAATAAGAGGAATTTTGAGAAGTTTGAGAATCTACGAAAGTAAGAATCATTCATCCCTTTTGTTTCTCCTTTATAATGCTGCTTATTATGTTGTTTATCCTCTTCTATTCTGTTTTAGTTTTCCATGTTTTATTTCTTTTAAATGGAAAAGCTGAATGCAAAGTGATCTCATGCTTCCGCTCGAGATTCGATCCCAACAAATTTAACAATCACTTAGTTAAATTATTAGCCGGATTTCTCTAGGTAAATAAACCCTAGGTTTAAAATAGTCAATGGGAGAAAAATGACGTATATGTTATGTCAATTCCTTTCATGTTTCTCCCTAAAAATTTCACACTATGAGATCTATGTTCGACCTTGAGACACCTTTGCTTGTATCCCCCTACGGGTGGCGTTTTCATAGGTCAATACCAAGGTGAATGGAGAGAGTGTTTATAGTAATGGGAGAGGAACGTGTGTTAACACATCACACGGTCTTCTTCATTGGTTTGTTGTAAAGTTTCATGCTCGCGTGATCTTTACTTGTATCCCCCTACCAGATGACATTTATATAGTTTTACACAAACTTAAAAAATGGATAGGATTACTTTAGTTTTTGCTCCAATCGGTTTTTTTTCCTATGGTTGGCTCATTGGGGTGGAACTCTAGAGTATAAAATGAAGGGTTACACTTACAAAAAATTGTTAAGTAAGTTAATGATTTCTAAATCTAATAATGGTGACTAATCATTATAAGGATAAGAGTTGTTCTAGTGATTGTTGGTTGAAATTGTCACAATTCAATGAAGAGGTGATTGACCACCACGGTGGCTTTTATCCTTACATACTGAAGAATCATTACAAAATTAGATGTCAGGGTTCACTAGAATTTTGCTAAAATTTGATTGATTTTTCATGAGTAATACTTTAATAACTAATATCAATAATTTGTATGGTTGTAACAATCTTCAATTATGACTACCGCTACATTAAACCTATTAGTGCTGACAAACTGAATGGCAACAATTATACGAGTTGGAAAAACACTATAAATACTGTGCTGATTATCGATGACTTGAGGTTTGTCCTTGTTGAGGAATGTGCTCAAGTGCCTGCTGCTGGAGCATATTGAAATGTTCGGGATGCATATGATAGATAGGTCAAGGCAAACAAAAACATCGGAGCGTACATTTTGGCTAGCTTTTTTAAAGGAGATGCAAACAAAAAGTATTGGCCAAGAAACACGAAACCATGGTCACTGCACAAGAAATTATGGATTCATTAAAGGAGATGTTTGGACAATCATCCATACAACTCTGACATGACGCTCTGAAATACATTTTCAATGCTCATTTGAAAGAAAGAACATCTGTTCGAGAATATGTTCTGAACATGATGGTCCACTTTAACGTGGCCCAAGGGGGCAGGAAGGCCAAAGTTGCCAAAGGAATTTGCTTCCATTGCAACCAAGAGGGAAACTGAAAACAAATTTGACAGAGAAGAAGAAAGCCAAACAAAGTAAATATGATTTACTAATTCTCAAACCCTGTTTAATGGAGAATGATGATTCTACTTGGATAATTGATTCAGATGCCACTAATCATGTTTGTTCTTCTTTTCAGGGAATTAATTCCTACCAGCAGCTCAGAACTATCGAGATAACAATGTGGATTGGAACTGGACAAGTCGTCTCAACTGTGGTAGTGGGAGGCCTCCAATTACTTTTACAGAAATCATAATGTTATTAGATAATGTATATGTAGTTCTTGGTTTGAAGAGGAACTTGATTTCTGTAAAATGTTTGCTTGAACAAAACTATTCTCTTAACTTTAATGTAAATAAAGTGATTGTTTACAAGAATGATGTTCAAATTTGTTATACAAACTTAGAAAGTAATCTTTATGTGCTAAGGCCGTTAGAATCTAAAACCCTTCTTAATATTGAAATGTTCAGAACTGCAATAACTCAGAATAAAAGACAAAAAATTTCTCCTAAAGACTATGACACATAAATCTCAATAGGATTAAGAGCTTGGTTAAGAATGGACTTCTAAGCAAGTTAGAAGAAAATTCTTTACCGGTATGTGAGTCATGCCTTGAAGGTAAAATGACTAAACAAACTTTTATTGGAAAAGATTATAGAGCTAAAGAACCCTTGAAACTTGTACACTTAAACCTCTGTGGTCCTTTGAATGTTAAAGCAAGAGGAGGGTTTGAATATTTCATCTCTTTTATAGATGATTATTTTAGGTATGGGTATGTTTACCTAATATAACACAAGTCTAAAGCTCTTGAAAATTTTATTGAGTACAAGGCTAAAGTTGATATTACATTAGGAAAAACAATTAAGACACTTCGAACTGATCGATGTGGAGAGTATATGGATTTAAGATTCAAGGACTATTTTTTAGAACATGGACTTGCATCCCAACTCTTAGCACTTGGTACACCTTAGCAGAATGGTGTATCAGAAAGGAGAAATAGAACCTTGTTGGACATGATTCAGTCTATGATGAGTTATGTTCATTTACCTGATTCGTTTTGGGGTTATGTAGTACAAATTGCAGCTTATATTTTGAATTGCATTCCATCCAAGAGCGTTTCTAAAACACCTTTGGAATTATGGAATGGTCGTAAAGGTAGTTTACGCCATTTCAGGATTTGAGGTTGCCCAACACACGTGCTTGAGTCCAATCCTAAGAAATTAGAATCTCATTCAAAATTATGCCTATTTGTAGGCTATCCCAAAGGAACAAGGGGTGGTGGTGTGAAACCAAAAATCTAATATTTTGAATCAATGAATCTTTCCTCAAAATGAGGGAAGAGGCTTTATTTATAGAGAAACATTACAAGTTTGTTCAAAACTAACAAACTAACTATAGCTAATTAAAGAAGTAAGCCTTCTAGTTACATCAAATCCACCTCCTCAAGATTGGACTCGTCAGCGGGGCAATTAGGATGCTAAATGGAAGCTGTCTGGAGCAAAATAAGGCTTCAAGCCAGCCACATTGAATACTAGATTAATGTGCAAATTTGTTGGTAATTCAATGTGGTATGCATTGGTGCCATATTTCTCTAATACTTGAAATGGTCCAAGTTGTCTATCTTTCATTTTGTTGTACGTACCAGTAAGAAATCGAGCTTTGCATAGGTGGATCATTACTAGGTCTCCTACCTCAAAATTAACTTCTCTTCTAGACTTGTCTCTAGCTTCTTTGTAAAACAAGGTAGTTTTCTCCAAATGATCATGGACTTCTTGATGAAGCTTTTGAATTCTTTCAACCATACTTTCAGCCTCAATGCTAACATCCACTACAGAAGGCAAGTTAGCAAGGTCAAAAGTTAGTCTTGGAGTTCTGGTGTATACAACTCCAAAGGGGCATCTTCTTGTTGATCCATTCTTCATATTATTAAAGGTAAAACTCTATTTGGGTAAGGGACAAATCCCATTGTTTTGGTTTTGAGTTACTTAGACAACATATAAGATTTCCCAATGTTTTGTTGGTAACTTCTGTCTGCCCATTAGTTTGAGGGTGTGAAGTAGTGTTAAATTTCATAGTGTATGCCAAAAATGGCTAAGGAATTTGACATCCCTATCAGATATAATGGACTTGGGCACTCCATGAAGTTGAAAAATCTCTTTAAAGAAGAGATTGGCTATAAAAACTGCATCATTTGTCTTTTTGCAAGCAAGAAAGTGGGTCATTTTATTAAAACGGTCCATTATCACATTACTGCATCATACCCCCGTTGGGTTTTTGGAAGACCAAGTACAAAGTTAGCCAATAAGTCTTCCCAAATGGTTGTGGGAATAGGTAATGGTGAATATAGACCTGCATTAGTGCTTGTGCCTTTTGCTTTTTGACAAATAGAACATCTCTTAACAAAGTTATTTGTGTCCTTCCAAATTTTTGGCCAATAAAACCGAGCAGTCACTAGTTCAAAAGTTTATTTTGACCAAAATGTCTAGCCAATCCTCCCGAGTGTGCTTCTTTTAGAAGAGCTTCTCGAAGGAAAGTGTGTGGAATACACAATTGCTCTCCCTTGAATAAGAAACCATCCACTATATGAAAACCATTAGTCTTTATAAAGTGGGTGCAATTATACAATATCTCAGCAAAATCAACATCTTCTTTATGTAAGCATTAGAGATGAGAGAAAACAGTTACTTTGGTGGCTAAGATAGTAAGGAGAGAATTCTTTTGACTTAGAGCATCAGCTACTTTATTCTCCTTGCCTGATTGGTGTTTGATCACAAAGTCAAACCTTTGAATGAAGGAAATCCACCATGCGTGCATACGACTGATATTATTTTGAGATTGTAGGTACTTCAACGAAAAGTGATCTGTCAACAAGAGAAATTCTTTAGAAAGAAGATAGTGCTCCCATAGTTTCAAAGCTCTAACAAGGGCATACAATTCTTGTTCATAAGTATTTCAGTTCTGCCTTGAATTATTGAGTTTTTCACTAAAGAACTCAATAGGGTGCTCTTGCTGTGATAATACACCTCCAATGCCCACCCCACAGGCATCCACGGCTACTTCAAATGGTAAAGAGAAGTCTGGTAGCTTAAGAACAGGGCTGGAACTCAACTTTCTTTGATACATTCAAAGCTACTGTGTTGTTTCTCTTCCCAATGAAAACTGCCTTTCTTTAGACAATTAGTAATAGATGCTATGATAGAGCTGAAATTCTTGATAATTTTTCTATAAAATGAAGCCAAACCAAGGAAGGCTTAAATGTCTTTTATCTAGCATGGAGTTGGCTATTGGGTAATAGCTTCAATCTTCTTTGGATCAACTTTAATTTGATTGTGACCAATTAAGAAATCAAGAAATGTAATTTCCTTTACTAGAAAAAGACATTTCTTATGATTGATATAGAGCTTGTTGGTTGTTAATGCTTGAAAAAGGCTTCGAAGGTGCTGTAAATGCTCCTCAATGTTCCTGCTATACACCAAAATATCGTCAAAATACACTATGATAAATTTGTTAAGGAAATGATGGAGTACTTAATTCATGAGTCTCATGAAAATGCTTGGAGCATTTGTTAGCCCAAAGGGCATGACTAGCCATTCGAACAATCCATCATTGGTTTTGAAAGTCGTCTTCCATTAATCATCCGATCGTTTTCTTATTTGGTGGTATCCACTCTTCAAATCCACCTTAGAAAAGATCAATGTTCCTCCAAGTTAGTCAAATAGATCACTTATACGAGGGATTGGAAAATGGTATTTCACGGTGATTCGATTAATGGCTCTACTGTCTACACACATTCTCCAGCTTCCATCTTTCTTTGGAGTTAGTAGGGCCACGACTGCATACGGGCTTAAACTTGGTTGAATGTGCCCTTTGTTGAGTAACTCCTCGATGTGTTGGTGAAAGATTTTGTATTCTTTAGGACTCATTCTATAGTGAAGCAAGTTTGGTAGTGTAGCTCCCGAGATTAGGTCAACGTGCTTTTGAATATTTCTCAATGGGGGCAGCCCCCGGGTTCTTCTTTAAGGAGGGGGAATTCATCGAACAATTCTTGTATCACCGGAGGGTTCCCATTCTCTTGTATTTCCTCAGACTTATCAACAACAACAAGTCCTAATATATCTTCTTCTCTTTCTTTCATCAAAGTTTTTTCACTAATTTTTATAAACAAGTAGCTGCTGTCTTCCTTTTTCACCTTTACGCCTTTATCATTCTTCTTGTTTAGTGGAAGTAAGACCACTTTCTTGCCCATCCAATTAAACTCTTATGTATTCTCTCTCCCCTTGTGTAAGGTTCGAGTATCATATTGCCATGGTCTTCCTAAAAATATGTGACATACATCCATTTCCAATACATCGCATACTATTTGGTCCTTGTAGCTATTACCAATTGAAAGGGGAATGGTGCAAATTTCACTTACTTGTGCCTCGCCACCTTTCTTTACCCATGCTATCTTGTATGGGTTTGGATGATCTCCACTTTGAGATTTAGAGCCGCTACTAGCTTTTTGGAGACATTACATATCTTGTTGTTGATTGTACACCTTGTTTTGAAAAGAAAATGCCTTTGGGGGTTCAAATCATCTTTAGGAGTGATTAACATTCTTTGGAGAACACATAGAGTCTATCACGTCATCTGGTTTAATGAACTCAGCTTCCTCATCTTCTTCTTCACTATTTTTAGCCATCATTTCTTCTTCCACTTCTATGTAAGCTACTGTTTTTCGTTGGAGGCATGCATTAGATAGATGACCAACTTGGCCACATTGAAAGCATTTGCCCAAAGAAGACCTATTGTAGGGATTTTGAGCTATCTTCTTGAATGTGGTCTCGATCTTCTTCTCTTCACTTCCTTCTTGATTTTCTTTATCTTTGTCTTTAGTCAAGGTTGGTGGATTTGGAGGATTTGGTGCTTTACTTGTTGCACTAACCCTTTTGCTTGTGGAGGCTTCCCAAGGGGACCTTCTTGATGAATTCTTGACTTGGATTTCGTTCATCTCCTCCACAGTTTCAGCAAAAGAGATAGCTTCAGTAAAAGAGTGGAAAGGTTGTAGTTTTATCTTTTCTTTGATATCCATCCGTATACCTCCAATAAACCTTGCAATAAAATGTTGCTCACCCTCCATAAGGTTTGTTCTTGCTTCTAGTCGATGGAATTCTTCAATGTAATCAACCACTGATCGTCCTCCCTTGTCTACAATTTTGATATTGACTATACAAGGTTTGTTCGTAATTAGGAAGTAGGAAGCGTTCCTTCATTAACCTTTTCATCTTCTCCCATGAATGAATTGGTCTTCTGCCAATTCTTCTCCGATTGATCTCAAGTTGATCCCACCAAGCCAAGGCATCAGCTTTTAACTTTAGTGCCACGAGATGCACTTTCTTGTGCTTGGGAGTGTTCATGTATGTGAAAAAAATTTCTATGTTCTTGATCCAATCAAGAAATGCTTCAATGTCTTGCTTCCCATTGTAACTTGGCAAGTCAATTTTCATTTTGAAATCATTGTCCTCGCGTCTCTCGCCCCTTCCTCTTCTTGGCACAAAGAATTCTTAGATTCACTATCAAGTAAGACAAATCAAGAACCTTCTTCATTTCCTATATGCAAAGAAATTGAATGTTGAAATAGATCCCGATTATTCCTGTATACCGCGAACTCTTTGAACATTATACTCAACTAACCTTACCGAAAGGAGGTCTCGATCATTTACATGGACCCACTTCTCATTCCATTTGTGGTAATTTTATGATCTATAAGGTAGATCACTCTCTCTCCAAATAGATTGATCAAGCTTCCCTTGATCATATTCACTAGATGAATCCCAATCTTGGTTTTCTTGATATCTTTCTTGGCCAATTGGATGTCTTTCTTAAAATATTTCTTGTTGGTTGTGGCTTCTTGCCCGTCTGTCGCCTCTTCTTCCTCTTCCTCCCCATTCATGATCAACTGGTTGAATATTCTCTCGATTTTAAGGTGCGGTTGCAAGAATTTCAATTCTTCTAGCAAGGGTTTCCATGCTTTCTTGAAGGTTTGTTAAGGTGCCATGAATTCCCTCCAATGAGTTCTCAACGGAAGCAAGCGTGGGTTGAGGTTCTTGGAGAGAGGGTGGGAGTATCTTCCACCTCTTGTTCTTACCCGTGTACATCTGCTTCGATTGATTGATTGGCTCTCCTTCCTGCCATCGGTTCCCAAATCTTGGAGTGCTTTGATACCAATTTTGGTGTGAAACTAAAATTCTAATATTTTGAATTAATGAATCTCTCCTCAAAATGAGGGAAGAGGCTTTATTTATAGAGAAAGATTACAAGTTTGTTCAAAACTAACAAACTAACTATAGTTAAAGTCAAAACTAACAAACTAACTATAGCTAATTAAAGAAGTAAGCCTTCTAGTTACATCAGGTGGTTATTTTTATGATCTTAAAGATAATATAGTATTTATGTCCAAAAATGCAACATTTTTAGAAAAGGACTACATCAAGGAGTATAAGCCACATAGTAAGATTTTGTTAAATAAGCTTTCCAACGAAACTACTGAAACTTCAACAATAGTTGTTGAAGAGCCTAGTACATCAACACGAGTTATTGATATCAGTTCATCTAGTTGTACACATCCACCTCAACTGTTGAGGGAGTCTCGACATAGTGGGAGAGTTGTAAACCCAACTGTTTGTTATATTGATTTAACATAAATCCTGACCGTCAAATCTAATGGCATTGTTCAGGATCCAGTGTCTTATAAATAAGAAATGAAAGATGTGGACAAAGATGAATGGGTCAAGGCTATGGATCTTGAAAAGGAGTCTATGTACTTCAATTCAGTTTGGGATCTTGTAGATCAACCTGATGGGGTTAAACCTATAGGTTGCAAGTGGATCTACAAGATGAAAATGGGTGCTAATGGCAAGGTACAAATGTGGAAAGCATATAGAGCGCAAGTATCATCTTATACGAGAGATTATGCATTGAGAGGACGTAATCATCACAAATATCATTTTGGAGCATAATGTTGCTGATCCATTTATAAAGGCTCCCATGGCTAAAGCATTTGAGGATCACCTGGAGAGTCCATCTACGAGACATGCCACATCTGGTCTATAAGTGAGCCCGTAGTATATGCCCTAGTGTATTATTTTTGTGTATTGCACTGGTTTGTACTTTATATTGGTCTACCCCACTAGATTTAGGACAAATAGGAGATTGTTAGGATTGATGTTCAAAATCTTGTAGTCATGTAGTTTGTAAATTGTATTTATACAAATAGATTATTTATTTAATAAAATAAGTGTTATTTTATTTGACATTCGGTTGCATTAACTCAAAACCAATAAACTAAGATCCAAGATTATTTAATGAAGCTTAAACATGTATGGGGAGACATACAGGTGGTTCATGTTTAAGTAATAACCTGAAAGGCCTATAGTAGATGGATAAGGTTGGGTACCTTATCCTGGTCATACTACGAACACGACCTGTTTTGTAATTGTTACAATTTTTGTAAAGTATTAAATGATTTGATCCTGATCGTTCATGTGGAGATATATGAGTGAGGGTATCCTATACAAAGAGTTTGTATAAGACCGGGCCACGAAATGAAATAATCTCTCTTTATAACACCGCTATTAGAAGAGACTTATATTTCACCAAGATGATCGTAGGTGATTTGACCTTAATCTTAAATGAGTTGTGAACTCTTGCCTATAAGGGTAGTCCTTTGATATGCATGGGTGAGAGTGGCCAGTTTCACCGACTCAATATGCCTACCTTTTTTAGGATTCATCCGAGTGGGGAGCTGGGAACACAGTTACACAAGAAGGAATTCACTCATTCCCGTTTTAGGGTAAGTAGATAAGTTGCTCCTTTAAGGACTGATTCCAAATCTTGAACAATGTGGCGTCACACTCTCTCGTTACCGAAGAGGGGTTTTGTTATAGTTAGACTATGATTAATGTACTAGACCTGACATTTACTATGCAGTGGGGATAGCCAGTAGATATTGGTCTAATCCAGGATTAGATCATTGGACAACAGTAAAAACCATTCTCAAGTATCTTCGGAGAATGAAGAACTACATGCATGTGTATAGATCTAACGATTTGATCCTTACAAGATACACTGACTCTAATTTTCAAATTGATAGGGATTCTAGAAAATCCACTTCAGGATCAGTGTTCACTTTTAACGGAGGAGCTACAGTCTGGAGGAGCACAAAGCAAGGTTGCATAGCTGACCCTACCATGGAGACATAGTATATAGTGGCTTGTGAAGCTACCAAGTAGGCTGTGTGGCTTAGGAAGTTTTGGACTAATCATGCATTGAGGGGATGTAATCGTCACAAATATCATTTTGGAGCATAATGTTGCTGATCCATTTACAAAGGCTCTCATGGCTAAAGCATTTGAGGATCACTTGGAGAGTTTGGGTCTACGAGACATGCCACATCTGGTCTATAAGTGAGCCCGTAGTATATGCCCTAGTGTATTATTTTTGTGTATTGCACTGGTTTGTACTTTATATTGGTCTACCCCACTAGATTTAGGACAAATAGAAGATTGTTGAGATTGATGTTCAAAATCTTGTGGCATGTAGTTTGTAAATTGTATTTGTACAAATAGATTATTTATTTAATAAAATAAGTGTTATTTTATTTGACATTCAGTTGCATTAACTCAAAACCAATAAACTAAGATCCAAGGTTATTTAATAAAGCTTAAACATGTATGTGGAGACATACAGGTGGATCATGTTTAAGTAATAACCTGAAAGGTCTGTAGTAGATGGATAAGATTGGGTACCTTATCCTGGTCACACTACGGACACGACCTATTTTGTAATTGTTACAATTGTTGTAAAGTATTACAAATGATTTGATCCTGATCGTTCATGTGGAGACATATGAGTGAGAATATCCTATACAAAGAGTTTGTATAAGACCGGGCCACGAAATGAATAGTTTCTCTTTATAATATCGCTATCAGAAGAGACTTACATTTCACCAATATGATCGTAGGTGACTTGACCTTAGTCTTGAATGAGTTGTGAACTCTTACCTATGAGGGTAGTCCTTTGATATGCATGGGTGAGAGTGGCCAATTTCGCCGACTCAATATGACTACCTTTTTTAGGATTCATCGGAGTGGGGAGCTGGGAACACAGTTACACAAGAAGGAATTCACTCATTCCCGTTTTAGGGTAAGTAGATAAGTTGCTCCTTTAAGGATTGATTCCAAATCTTGAACAATATGGCATCACTCCTTACCCAAGAGGGGTTTTGCTATAATTAGACTATGATTAATTGTTCGTTAAAGGGATTAGTGGTACTTAAGGAGTTAAATGTAACTATATGGGTAAAATGATAATTTTGACCCAACTGTACTTTACAAGCAATTTGTGATGGGTCAATGCACTATTGATTGATTACATCCAATGGACATAAAAATATATTTATAGTGTGAAGAGTGCAGATATCGGTCTTTAGTAGAGTGACCGAAAGTTAATAAAAAGGGATTAATTTAATTAAAGAGTTTAATTAATTAATCTTCTATCATTGGAGCTTTAATTTGTAGGCCCATAAGGTCCCCTTTTAGCTCAATAAAGATTGATGAGAATCAAATTAATTTTGGATTAATTTGAATTTTTCAAATTAATAAAAGGGAATTAATTGTATATGATGCAATTAATATAATGTATGTGATACATTATAATATAAAGTTTTAATGAGAGAAATAAATATTTGAATATGACTCAAATATTAATTATATGAATATGATTCATATAAAAACTATAGGTTAAAATTAATATGAATATGATTCATATTAAAACTATAGGTTATATTGATAGATTGTAAACTATATGTTATATTACATGTGATATAATAAACTATAAGCTATATATTATATGAGATATAATATATAGTTTAATTATATTAGATGGTTAATATAATTAAAATTGTTTTTGAATTTTTGAATTTAAAAACAATAACTCATCATGAGTTATTTTGATTTTGGGGATTTATTCCCTTATCTCTCGTAAGTGTGCCAAAGGGGTTAGAGGAAATTAGAACGTGAAATCATTTTTCTTGGACATAAGAGTTCTTTCCATCCTAGATCTCCTTTTGCTCTGCAAGTTTCTCTCCAGGAAACTTGAGACTTTGACATTTCTACAGACATCAACATTTTAAACATTGCATGATATGCTATATTATAGTTCAAAAATAAATTATTTACACATTTTTTTTCTCTTTATTCCACATTTATTTTTCTTAGAATAGAAAGATTCAAATCTTCGACCTCCTAGAGGTGAATACTTTTAACTATAGTTTGTTTTTATACATAACTACATTAATTTTTGAAGTTTTTTTACACTTGTACGATAACTTTGAAAGGAAAGATGTGAAATAATTTATTGAAAAAAGCCATATAAAAACCATTAACTGCACATTTTAAAATACTATTTGGAGATCCAAAATAAATTTATTCAGTAACATTATTGTTGTGGCTTAATTTTTCTACTAGTAATTTTATTAACAAAAAATGAGAAAAATAAAAACTAACAGGGTTTTCTAAATTTAAGTTCCATCTATAAAAAAACAGAACAAATTGTCTATTTAAAAGAAGCCTCTTTTTTTTTCTTTTAAATATATAATTTACTACCATCACCATCATCGTCAAAAAAAAAAAAAAAAAAAAAAAAAAAAAAAAAAAAAAAAAAAAAAAAAAACAAGTTAGGAAGGCTAATACTTTTATTGATAGTAATCTAGAGTGCATAAAACCCACTCATAATTACAAACATCACATAAAGTTGATTTTAAAACTAAAAACTATAATCAATCTCTGCTTAATTCTACATAATTACCCTAATATAGAATCAAACCAAAAGATTAAAAAAAATTAATGGAAACAATAATAAGAACAACAAATTAGAAGAAATAATTCTTAGGGACAAAAACCAAGTGTTTTCCCCTCTAGAAATCATGTTTTATAAATAGAATTTGAAGCAGCCAAAAGAGCAGCCCCAATGCCAGAGCCATCCTTGGTATGTTCAATGGCGACATTCTTAGCCAACTCTGTCCCCAAAAGTTCTGTTACTCCTTCTTTAAGGTACCTTCTGTATTGTGGATAATTCTCATACAATCCTCCATCCATGGCCACAACTCTCCTCTTTCCAACCTTTACATCTTCAAAATCTTCTATCTTCTGCAAGATTCCAACAATTCCTGCCCCTGCCAATCGCCCCCCTCGCTTTGCAATTGTGTCACACACCTCTACGACGATTTTTCTTGCACTTAAATCTGACTCGACCTGGTTTCATTCATCCAATCAGATTCAGAAAACTGAACAATATCTGGTTGGTTATTAACTCTTATGTTCTTGCATATTAGATCATCTTTAATTTCAGAACTGGTTTGCAAAGATTCGACGAAACTGTTTACCCCGAAAACATTGTACAAGATTGATCCGACGGCTTGAAGGTCATTGGAGACATCTTGTTGCATAGCACATATATCTGGTGTGCTGCATCAATTGTTACGCATTACAAGGGAAGATTAGTTCAGTTCTTATTTACACATTGAACATGTGTTAGAATGAATTCGTTATGAGGACAATATGAATGGAGGATCAGCTGCTAACAATACCTGAGGATGAACTGTGTTGACAACTTTTTGGGAACGGATTTGCCGAAAAGAGGGGAGAATTCAGCCATTGCCAAAAGCACTCTACGAGTAATTTCACCGAGGTACATTCCAGCTATTGTCTTCTCAAAGATCTGCCATCAGTCAAATACATAAATATATTACACTTACATTTAACTCCAAAATTAAAATGTCATAAAGATAACCATCGTATGGAATATTATTAAACTTCAATTTCACCTGCTCCCCTGGATTGATACTGGCAGCATCCATCTCTCTATCAAAAACAGTAAGAGGAAGACCATTTGAATATGCTCCCCACTCTGTGTTGATAATCTGAAACGAGCAAGTTTTTGTCAACAAAAAAACGATATTAAGTTGTGGCCGATAAAATAATTTACTAAACTAGAGGAATAGATGTCTCGTAGGTATTGGCACATACTGTTTTCCCTGAAGAAGATGCCTGGCCTTGCAACTTAGGAATAGCATTTTTTCGTTCTATATAACAGGCATTGGTTCCTGTACCTAAAATCACAGCAGCCACAACATCATCGTCGTAGTATCTTGCTCCAGCCAAGGTTCCAACCGTATCGTTAACCTGTTTTCAAATCAACAATCAACAATGCATCAAATGAGAAAACATTTTCCAAGGTTGGTTATAGGTGCAAGAGCATACAAGGGCCGAAACGCGCGTATCTAGTCCCCGCCTTTCCATAGCTTCATTTATACAAGCAACAACATCTTTCCCGGCCTATTATAAGTTTGAAACAATCAGTGGCAAGGTCACTTTGACATTGACAAATTAAAATCCTTCCATATTGACATTCCTGAAGTGAAAATATGGTGAAAATGATACCACTCCAGAAACAGCAAAACCTTTAGTCCACTTGATTAATATGCCAGAATCAATGGAAGTTTGTTTCACAGGGAATGAGAATGTGAATCCAATCTCTCTCTTTCTTCCAGGACAAAGGTGGAATCTGTCACCTTCACTCTCTACAAATTTTTCCAGACCAGAAGCAATGAAATCAAAGAGCTCCTTCAGAACAACAAGGAAGTTCATAGTTAACAGATGATGCTAAAGATATCAATAAATTATTAAATCCAGTTTAACATGATATTCTCTCCAAATTAATATTGATTGAGTTCTTCAAGTTTACGAGTATCCATAACCAATCTATTTATAGCTTTTTGATTCGGTGGTAGCTTAAAGTGTTATTTGACTTCTAGTAATGTCATTTTCCCCTCCAATTAGTATTAACAATCTTTTTTGAGTTTTATGCTAATTTTCAAGTTTACAAGTGACTGTAACCTATCTACTTAAAACTTTCTGATTAAGTGGTAGCTTAAAGTGTTATGCAACCTCTAGCAATGTCATTTTTCTCTCCAGTTAGTATTGACATTCTCTTTTTGAGTCTTGTGCTACTTTTCAAGTTTACGACTGACCGTAACCTATCTACTTAAAGCTTTTTGATTCGATGGTAGCTTAAAGTGCTGCTCGAGCTTTAGTAATGTCTCCAATTAGTATCGACATTCTCTTCTTGAGTCTTGCTAATTTTCAAGTTCACGAGTGACCATAAACTATCTACTTGAAGCTTTTTGATTTGGTGATAACTTAAAGTGCTATTTGACCTTTAGTAATGTCATTTTTCTCTCCAATTAGTATTGACATTCTCTTTATATTATATAAAATACTATTTTTTGAGTCTTATGCTAATTTTCAAGTTCACGAGTGACCGTAACATATCCGCTTTAAGTTTTCTGAATTCCATAATAGCTGAACATGTTGGATTGGATAGATGAAAATATGCTAAAATTTTGATGCAGAGTAATTGAAGAAGCAATGAACCTGAGATGTGGCAAACATTAAGTGCTGAGGAATTGAAACTTGTTCAAATTCAGTGGCAATGACACGTTCTTCTTTGCCACCCAATTGCACTCTAAGCACTCGAAAATTGGTGCCACCAAGATCCAATGCATAAAACAATCCTTTCTCATTCCTTTTCAAAAAATCCCATCAACAATCAATTTAAAACGACGCAGTTTTAAGCCAAAGGTCCGAACTTTGAAACTTACCCACTAGGGAGAGTGTCGACATAGCTAAGAATCATTTTCAGATCGCTGCCGCCATCGACGGCAAGCCCAGCTCGCATATCGTCGGCCATTGCATCGGCCACGTGGCGCAATACCGGCAAAGGGGTGTCGCAATCCTTCTGAAACTTAGTCAAAATTGGGGAAACAGAGACCGCTTTGGATCGGAAGGCCATGGTGAAGCGAGGGCGGCCGATCCACGTCGGAGATCTTAGTAGAGAGAAAGATCCAACGGCGGCGACCGACATTGTAAGAAGCGGTGGAAACCAGGGAGAGAGGAAAGGGGAAAGAGTTGATACAGTTGCAACAACCAACAGACAAGGAGGTGTTTTGAGGTGGGGTAGTTGAAACAGTTAATGTTACTGAAAAAGATCAAAACTTTGATTAAAGATCTTAATTTTTTAACATGGGTTCGGTCAAATCTAGATTTTTGGAAAGATGCAAGGATATGAAAAGAGGGGGCGGAGAAGACGAAGTGGAGTGGAGTTTTCAGCATATTTGGTTTGGTCAGTTGGAATACAAGACAAATTCTTAGAGCTTTTCGTTGGTGTGAATTTGTATGCATCTTCATGAGGTGTTTTGTGATCCACTTTGTCTCTTTTACAACACACTATCTCTCAATTGTCTTAATATGTTGTAATTCCAAAGTTTTTGTGATATGTTTAGTTCAAAGAATAGTTGTGATCGTTAACTCACTCTATTCATACATCTCACGACTAGAAAATATCAATACTTATTAATTCTTTATATTGTAGATTCTACAATTAAACAATTAAGATTTAACAACGGTCTAGTGTAAATAACTTTACTTTTTCGTCTTAATGTCGATAGAAATATTAAGGTATACCCAAAAATAGATTACAAGAAAATCTCAACAAACCCTATTTCATATAATTATTAGCTAACACCCTCCCTAAATATGTGGGTTGTCGAGGGTTTCTTGTAATCTATTTTGGGTATCCTTGTGCATATAAATACCCTATCCTTGTACTTACCAATATACAAAAATATAGAATACTTTAATATTTCTACATGGTATCAGAGCCCAAATTAAGCTTAAGCATACCATTGTGATCCATGTCCCCATTTGTTGCCATCAGTCCTTGGATTTCGTGTGTCATTTGTGACCCAGCATCTGATTTTTTTTCGGCTCCATTCATTTCAACCGGACCCCGTCGTTCGCCTCTATCAGATCATTTCACAGCTCAATCTCTCGTCCAGTAGATCGTGACCCACCATTTCGTCCGCTCTCCATTCTCCATCCGTTCGTGCATGAGCATCTCGGTTCGTGAGGATCCGTTCGCCTGTTCGTGCACAGCTTCCGTTCTGGTTTGTTCCGTTCGTGGCTACCATCACAAGATCTAATGGAGATCTGACTACGTTCTAGATCCGATTAGATCTGTCAGTTCTTTCGTTGTCGAAGTACTCGTTGTAGTGCTCTTTTGTCGAAGCATCTACATGTGGAGATCGCACCGAAGTCGAGCCATCCCTTCAGCTAAGCCGAGTCACACCGCACCATTCGAGCCAAGCTTTCTTTTCCAACCAAGCCACATCTTCTAGCCAAGCCGAGTCGAATCTCTCTAGCTGACCCAAGCTGAGTCAACTCGAATTGAGCTCGAGCTGTGCTGATAAGTTGCCCATTTTGTTTAACCCAGTTCGACTTAATCAGACCAATCTGGTTCAATTATCCGTTTCCGTTTGGTCTGGTTTATTTTTTGGTGCACTGGTTTGATTCCCAGTCTTGACTACATTAGTTTGCCCGTGGTTGCTCCACCATTCTCTTTTATAATGATGAAGCCTTCTGCATTACTTCCGTACAAAAATTGTGCATTATATGGTCACAACGTTGTTAATTGTCCTACAATTGAGTGTAGGTATTGTCATAAACATGGTCACATTTTGATCGATTGTCCTACTTGACCACCTCAACCCCCAAATAGATCCATCAAACCAAGAGATATGTCTCACGCTGATTCCTCACCTGTTGCTACAACTGCCTCCTCCTCTCTTGACTCTTCTTCTCTTAGGTTTTCAATCCATACCACTCCAGACTTCTTAGAACAGGTAATTTTCTCGAACTCTTCTGCTCTTGCAGCCAAATTAGGTAAAAATCTTGGCTTCTTGACTCTACATATTGTAATCATATGACCTATGATATTTCATTGATGCCTTCTCCCACTCATGTCCCATCTTTGCCTTCCATTTATGCTACTAATTGGAATTGCATGTCCATTTCTCATATCGGTGATGGTGTTAGTCCAACCTTCAATCTTCCACATACCTATCATGTCCCCAATTTGCTTTTCAACCTTGCCTCTGTTGGTTAACTATGTGATCTTAGTTTAACTGTTTCTTTTTCTCTTCATGGCTGCAGATTCAGGATCCGCAAATGGGATGAATAGTTGGTATGAGACGCAAGGTTGGATGGTTGTTCGAGCTCACCTCTCTTCAGCTTCTTGCTTCTCGATTTGTCTCTTCTATTTCTCAATCTATCTCTGCACCTGTTACAAAATCTGCCTTATATCAATGGTACCTTCGTATTGGTCATGCCTCTGAAAAACTTCGCAAGTAGTTTCTATCAGCAATTTAGATAATGTTTCAAAATTTGCTCCCTTTGATTGTGTCCATTATAAACTTACAAAACAACCTGCTTTATCTTTTCCCCATTCCTCTTCTTCTTGTGATGTACCTTTTGGCTTAATTCATTCTGATATTTAGGGTCTTGCTCCTACTACCACTATCAATGGCTATTGGTACTTCCTCTTGTTCATTGATGATTTTTCTCGTTTATAGGATATATTTTCTAAAAACTTGTTTTGCTTTATCCCAAGTCTACATTGATTTTGCAATGGAGTACAAAATCCTTCATACAGATAATGCAATGGAGTACAATGACTCAGTTCTTCTTTCTTTTCTCGCTCAACAAGGCACTCTTATTTAACGCTCCTACCCCACACCTCTCAACAAAATGGTCGAGCGAAGCGTAAACATTGTCATATTTTGGATTTTGTCCGTGTTCAACTTCTCTCTGTTTCTTATTCTGAGAAATTTTGGGCTGAGGCTACTCTTACTTCTGTTTATGTCATCAATTGTATACCTTCGTCTGTCCTTCAAAACAACTTCCCTTTTGAATGTCGCTACGATACTTTTACCTCTTATTCTCATCTTAATGTTTTTTGTTATGCCTGTTTATTCTTCTTCACCCTCACGAGCATACTAGACTGAGCATAAAGGTTTTCATTGCTGGGATTCTGTCTCTAAATGGTTACGTATTTCTCATTATGCTACTTTTTTGGAGCATTGTATGTTTTCCAATATCTTCTCCTTCCATACTCCTCTGTCTAATTCTCCTTTTTTCTTTACTGATCCCTCACATGCCCTTTTTCCTAACCTTTACCTACCCCCTCTATCTCTCCCCTCCCCGACCTACCATTGGATCCTACCCCTATCTTTCCTCTTCCTAACTCAACTTTGGATTTCAATGATACTTCATCCTCTCCCACAACCTCTATGCCTGCACAAAATACTCCTCTTCTTGATCATCCAGTATCACTATCTGTTTCTACTGTTGATTCTGCTTTCTGTCCGTCGCTCCACCCGAGTAAGTAGACCTCCGTCTCATCTTCAGGATTTTCACTGTTTCTTCACTATTCATTCTTTAGTTGAATCGTCATCTTACCATGAGGCTAGCACTAACTCTCTTTGATAATGAGCAATGGTTGAGGAACTTCAGACGTTATAAAAGACGATACTTGGGATTAGCTTATCTCCCCCTAGGTAAGAAACCTATTGGCTGTAAGTGGGTCTATAAAATCAAAACACTTTATGATGGCTCTATTGAACATTATAAGGCTCGCCTTGTTGCTAATGGCTACTCTTAAGAATACGACATTTACTATAAAGAAACATTCACTCTAGTAGCTCGAATGACATCTGTTTGAAGCCTTTTAGCTATTGTCGCCACCAAATAGTGGCCTCTTCTACAGATGGATGTAAAAAATGTGTTTCTCAATGGAACTTTATCCAAAGAGGAGTATATGAAACCTCCGTCTTGAAGGAACTCTTAAACAAGAGTATCTATGAACGAAAGCGGATCTTTCCAATTCATTATGACAGAATTTCCACATATACTTTTACACATACAGATATGCATTAACACTACTAAATTACTGGCATACTAACAGATAAATAAACAAGAGAACGAGGTGAAGGATCTCATATTTAAGAGTTCCATGAGCGCGCTCGGATCGGTCCGATTTCACCGTGACCGAAATACATATTATACATTCAACACAAACAGTTATGCAAACAAACTTAATTATCGGCATGCTAAGAACAAGATAAACAACAAGGGAGAGAGTTCTATACCAGTTGAAGATAGTCTTCACACTTTGGAACTCCAACGCAACGGAAAACCAACACGCGATCTATCAGCCCCCAACGGAAACATCGACTGTAACAGAATGAACAACGCGAACTCACGATCGCAATGGGGACGGCACCACCACTAAAGAGCCCCGGGTATTCACTGAGTGAAAACCCAAAGGGTGGGCTTTGATGAATTTGGTAGAGGAAGGAGGAAACACAAATCGTGTAGATGATAAGCAAGTGGAAGGGAAGAAAACCTATCGCATAGCAGAAATGTTTATCGTTTAGGAGGACCTACACGATCGTGTAGGATTTACTGAACGATCGTTTAGGAAAAGGTACACGATCGTTTAGTAAAACCGGCACACTATACGATTGTTTAGAGAAGTTATCCGATCGTGTAGAAAATAGCATCCGATCGTTTAGCGCGAGGTGGACGATCGTTTAGGTGGAGAAAAGCTATTGTATATTCTCTCAAGCGATCATTTACTTTCACCAACGCGCGCTTCCAAATCCTCTTCGGGCGATCTGACAACAGACGATCAAAATGAAAACCTTTTTCATTTTAATTCATCAGTTACATTAACCGACGCTCTCCATTAACCTACATCTGAACATGATAATTGGCTTAATTATCATATAATTAACCAATTAATTAACTAATAAATATAATCATATTGTATTTTTACTCTATAGTTTGATATCACATATCTACTATAGTATTTTCTCCTCTACTTTATATAAATCATATTTATATCTAATTTCCTTCAAAATAATGTATCTCATACATTTAGCCAATTATATCATATATAATTAACCAGTCCAATTCTATCATATATAATCGAACTTCCTCTTGTCAATTTGAACATTTAAAATTAACCCAAACACTGGTTCTCGACTTTATCCAAGCTACCCAGGGGACCTAATGGACCTGTGGCTCGAAGCTCCAACGGTACGTGAATAGTTGACTAAACTCTTTAGCCACGAGATCCACCATCTGTTAACTGTCAGGCATTCCACTAAAGACCAACAGTTGAACTCTTCTTACCACAGATATATTTCTGTGTCCATCGGATATAACCAATCATGAGTACGATGACCCTCCACAAATGCTCATAAGTACAGCTGGGCCAAATTACCATTTTACCCCTGTAGTTACATCTCACTCCTTAAGTACCATTTATTCCTCTAATGAACAATACAACATAGTCCAACTATGTGTGAAAACCTCTCGGACCAAGAGAAGGTATGTGATGTCATATCGTTCAAGCCCCGGAATCCCCTTGCCTCAAGGAAGGAGTGAATTCCATCTTGTGTAGCTGAGTTCCCAGCTCCCAAATCAGACAAATCCTCAAAATGAAATGGTAGGTTTGAATCGGCGAATTGGCCACTCGCACCCATACAAATCAAATGACCGCCCTCAATGGCAGGAGTTTCCAACTCACTCAGGATTGAGGTCATGTTACCTATGGTCATCCTAGTGAAGTGAAGTCTCTGTCATGAACAATGTTATATAACGAAATGTTAACACTTCGTGGTCAGGTTTTATACAAACTCTTTATGTTGGATGCCCCCGCTCGTATGTCCCCAACACGAATGATCAGAATCAGACCATCTGTGACAAGTAACAACACTTGTGACCATTCCACAAAACGGGCCGCATCCGCAGCATTACCAGGATAAGGTTTCCCTTCAACATCCATATACTACAGACTATTTTGGTTATCACTCAAGACATGATCCACTTGTATGTCACCACATACATGCTTAAGTCACATACAGATAATCAAGGATTTTATGTTTATTGGTTTGTGGTAAAGAAAATAAAACAAGTAATCAAGCAAAATACAAGATGTGAAGTAAATATCATATATTAACAACACAAGCATTCGTACAAACTGTTTAAAAACTATAGGACACGAGACTTTAGGGCATCAACTCCAACACGAGAAACATACCAGTTGAAGACTCTCTTCACTTGAAATCTTGCTCTCTCCACAAACGACCTTCTTGCACTCTCGCTAGAATAGCAGACTATTGTTCAGCAACACCCCGATCGTTTGTCACGAACGGCTTCACATGAACAATAGGAAATAAGGACGACACCACCACTTTGAGCCCTTAGTATTCTCGGAGTGAGAATCCAAAATGTGGGCTTTGTTCAGATTTAGTAAAGGTGAGGAGGAAAAAGATCGTGTACAACGATCAAGCAAGTGGGATAAGGCAACGACTATAGTCAAGATGCTTGATCGTTTAGGCGGATACGGGATCGTGTAGAAAAAGTTGGGCTATCGTCTAGACAATCATTTAGTTTAGCTTGGGCGATTAGTGAACGTTTAGTAAAAGTTAAGCAATCGTTTAGTAAAAGCGCGCGGGGGTGTAAACGGTCGTCTAGTAAGCTGGCGTTATCGTATAGACTCTGAATATAAGGATGTATGAACATGCAGCAGAAGCAACAAGGATCAATAAGCATTCAAATTCACTAATTTTGGCAGAAACTAAAGCATGCTCATCTAAATATAAGAGGGTTTGTAGTCATACCTTTGAAGAACTCTTCAAGATCTTGATCAACAATAGCAGTCTTCACCAAAGAACACTGTGAACCACCTCAAGATCTTTCCCACTATCCTCTTGGAGCTTTAGAACGAGTTTTGTGACTCAAAAAACAGCTTGAAGCAATGGAATTACAGAGAAAAGCTCACTACAGCACACTACTTGAAAAACCCTTCTTCTAGCCAAAATTTTCTCTAAAATTTCTATTAGAATGCATGCATCAAATTCATTACAATCTTCTTTATTTATTGTAGGTGAACATGCAAAGAAGAATGTTTTGCATGACTTCAAACTCATGCTTGGAGTTAATGAAGATGAGAAAATGGGTTTTGTGTGAGCATGAAGAAGATGGATAATGGAAAATCTCAATTTTTCATTTTGTGCATGTAATTTCAATTTTCCAATTTTTCTCAAAATCAAAACTTGATTTCAAAATCCATTTTGATTTTAAAACTAAAAATTTAATTTTATAAAAATTAATTTCATAAATTAATTTTTAAATAAAACTAATTAATTTAATATCAAATATTAAATTAATTTTTGCACAAATACTTCACAGGTTATTCGTAATCATAGTTGGGTCAAGATAACCGTTTTACCCCTATGAATACATCTTGTTCTTTAACTTCCCACTAACTTTCTAATGAACAATTTTGATTCATAATCCCTATGAATCAAATCCTTTCTCTATCATGAGAAGGCGGGGCCCTGCTTGTTCAAAACCTAGAATCAGTACTTAAGAAAACAACCTATCTGCTAACCCTAGATCGGGTAGGAGTGAATTCCATCTTGCAGAGCTATGTCCTCAGCTATTCATCTGGTCTTATCCCCAAAATGGGAAGCTTATTGAGCAATGTTGTTGGACTACTCTCACCGTTTACAGATCAAAGGATAATCCCGAACAAACAGGAGTTCATAGCTAGCTCAGAATTAAGATCGAGTTAACCTAGGTTATGTAATAAATGAAATAGTCTGTTTTAATAGTAATTAGTCGTTATAAAGAAAAGTGAATATTTTCGTGGTCTAGTCTATATACAAACTCATTGCATAGGTTGCCCCCACTCATATGTCTCAACATGAACGATTTGTGAATCACATCGTTTGTAACACTTTACAACTTCTTGTGACAACTACAGAGTGGGCCGCATCCAATAGTGTTACCAGAATAAAATACTCAATTTTATCCTTATACTTATTAGACCATTTAGGCTATATACTGTCAACTTGATCCTGTTTATGTCACTACATAAAGTTACAGTATTCAGACTATAGCCATGGATATGTTTATTGGATTTTCATAATAAGATGCAAAATCAACAATTCATTATTATTGATAAATAGAATGTTTAACATGAATTGCGGACATTCCCAACACTGAATTACTAAGCGATCAAATGCAAAACACTCCGTGAGCAATTTTTGCGTCTTCTTTGCAAAATGAAACCAATTTTCATTTTATTCTTCAGTTACGAAAACCGAATTGAACTTCCCATTATCATATGGTTACGGAGAAAATGTCGGGCAATTATCTCATAACTGTCCAATTAATAAAATAATAAATATAATCACATTATATTCATAACCTATAGTTTGATATCATATATCAACCATAGTGTTTTCTCCTCCACTAGATGTAAATCATATTTATCTCAAATTTCCTCCAATTAATGTATCTCATACATTTAATCAATCATATCATATATAATTAACAAGTTCAATTATATCATATATAATCGAACTCCCTCTTGTCAATTTGAACATTTCAAACTGACCCAAAAACTGATTCTCAACTTGTATCCAAGCTACCAAGGTGACCTTATGAACTTATGGCTCGAAGCTCCAGCGATATGTGAATAGCTGACTAAACTCTTTAGCCACAAGATCCACCATCCGTTAACTATCGGGCATTCCACTAAAGATCGACAGTTGAACTCTTCCTACCACAGATATATTTCTGTGTCCATTGGATATAACCAATCATGAGTACGATAACCCTTCGCAGATGCTCGTAGGTACAACTGGGGCAATTTACCGTTTTGCTCCTATAGTTACATCTGACTCCTGAAACACCATTGATCCCTCTAATGAACAATACAACATAGTCCTACTATATGTAACTATCACCAGCTTAGGTTTACTTCTAGTTCCCACGATACCGCTATTTTTACACGGCATACCCCTTACAGTATTGTTCTTCTTCTTCTCTATATTGATGATATGACCATTACAGATGATGATCCTTAAGCTATGTCTAACTTGCAACCCTATCTGGGAAAACACTTTGAGATAAAATATTTAAGACCACTCCATTACTTTCTTGGTCTTAAGGTCTAATCTCGCTCTGATGGATACTACCTATCTCAAGCTAAATACGCTTCCGATCTCCTAAGTCGATCTACGTTACTGACTCAGCCACATTATCAACATCACTGGATCCGAATGTTCGTTTGACCTCTTTTGACGGTATTCCTCTTGGCAATGCCACCTGTTATCAGCAATTGGTTGACAATCTCATTTACCTTACTGTGACATGATCGGATATTATATATGTTGTTCATATTGTTAGTCACTTCATGGCTGCTCCTCAGTCTATACATCTTACTACCGTCTTCGCGTTCTTCGATGTGTCAAAGGAATTCTTGGCATGGACTCCAATTTTCTTCTAAGTCATCTTTGGTATTATCTGGCTATTCTGATGTTGATTAGGTTGGTGACCCTACTGATCGTTGTTCCACCACTGGTTACTGTTATGATTTTCTTATCTCTTGACGAAGTAAGAAACAAACTTTTTCTAGATGATTTTCTTATCTCTTGGCAAAGTAAGAAAAAAAAACTATTGTCTCTCATTCTAACACTAAATCCAAATATCGTTCCCTTGCGGATGCTACCTCTTAGTTACTGTGGCTTCACTGGATTCTGGCTGATATGGGTGTTCCTTAGCAATCTACCACTATGCTTCATTGTGACAATCGTAGTGCCATCCAAATTGCCCATAATGATGTCTTTCATGAATGTACCAAGCACATTGAAAATGACTGTCGTTTTGTTCACCATCATTTTTTAAGCAATACACTCATCTTGTGATCCATCTCCACTATAGAGCAACCAACAGACATCTTCACCAAAGCTTAATCTCTTGGTTGCTTTCTTCAGTTGCTTCACAAACTCAAGTTGGCTGCTACTCTACCACCATGAGTTTGAGGGGGGGTGTTGGTTAATAATTGTGAGAAATATGTGGGTTGTTGAGGGTTATTGAGAGTTTCTTGTAATATATCTTTGGGATCCTTGTGTATATAAATACCCTACCCTTTTACTTGCCAATATACAAAAATATAGAATACTTTAATCTTTCTACAATGTTTTTGAACTAGGGATTTGAAGTTGGATATTTCTTATAACTTACTTCCATTAATGGTTATGATTATACACTTAATTTTAGTTTAAGAAACCAGACTTCATTCGAATAAATTTTTTATAATTAATGAAGGAACCTTTAGAAAGGGATCCTTGAGTGGAAGCGGATCATTCCAATTTCTCAATATTTTTACAGAATAATAATTTTACAGAGAAGAACAAGAATTTTGCATTTAATTCAGAAATTTACAGCATGCTCTCAAAAACTAAATACAAAAGAATAAATGGGTTCAGAACCCTTACCTTTGAAAAATCAAAACTTCACATAATTCCCTTCTCCAAAAAGTGACGAATAGAACTAAAACCAATTGGGCACCACCATAATGAAACCTCTATATTCTCAGGATGAGAACCAAGAAGTTGTGGGCTCTGACTATTTTGGTGAAGGAAGAGACTTTTAGAGATTTTGAGAGAGGAAGAGGAGGAAGAATTTCTTTTTACAGAACCTTTTCTGTAAATTTTGATTGTGTGTGTGCTCTATCCCAGAAACTAGAGGAAGAAGATGAATAATAACCCACCTCCTGCCACTAACATGATGGAGAGAAAAAAAAAAGAGGGAGTTTAACTCCCTCCCATAATTTATTTAAAAATAAATTAAATTTATTTATTTATCTAATATATAAATATATATATATATATATATATAATATATATATATATATAAATATATACATACATACATACATGTATGTATGTATGTATGTATAACCAGTCAACAGTATGATGACCCTTCATAAATTGCTCGTAAATACAACTGGGCCATCTAACTTTTTAAGTACCACCGATCCATTTAATGAATAATAAATCATAGTCCAACTATGACCAAACCCCTCTCAGGCCACAAGAGGGTGTGGTGCCACATTATTCAAGCCCTGGAATCAGCCCTTAAGGTGCAATTTATCTACTTATCCAAATGTTGTAATATAAGATTTGATACTGCAATCAAATCTTATGGCTTTGAACAAAATGTTGACGAACCTTGTGTTTATAAGAAAATAGTCAACAAGACTGTAGCCTTCTTGGTACTTTATGATAATGATATCATGCACATTGGGAATGAGACAGAATTCCTTAGTGATGTAAATAGATGGCTAACATCACAATTTCAAATGAAAGATTTGGGAGATGCACAATATGTTCTTGGAATCCAAATTGTTCGAAATCGCAAGAACAAAACGTTAGCGCTATCTCAAACATCTTATATTGACAAGATATTGTCAAGATATAATATGTAAACTTCCAAAAAGGGTATGCTACCTTTTAGACACAGAATTCATTTGTCTAAGGAATCATGTCCTAAGATACCTTAAGAAGTTGAGGAAATGAAAATAATTCTATATGCATCAGCCGTCGAGAGAAAGTATCATCTCATCAGGGAGATAATAAATCGATGAGACATGATAGACACGAAAATAGTCTATGAGGATAGTCTTGCTGATTCATTTATGAAGGTCCTCCTGGCTAAAGTGTTCACCTAGAAGGACTGGGACTACGAGCTTCATAAATTTAGGGCAAATGGGAGAATGTCAAGGGTATATAGATGCCCTAGTTTATTGTATTTTTCTCTTTTCTTAACATTGTATATCTATATATATCTGTAACCCACTGGAGTTTTAGTCCAAGTAAGAGATTGTTGGGGATGTCCTAAAACTCGCAGTTAGTAATTTTGGAAACATATTCTATTTATCAATAAAAGTATTGTTGAAGTATTTTTCAATAAAAATATTATTAAAATTGTGTTCTGTTATAAAATCCAATAAATGAACTCATGACTATATTATGAATACTTTAACTTTATGTAGAGACATAAAAGAGGATCAAGTTATAGTATATAGCCTAAAAGGTCTATAAGTATATGGATGAGATTGGGTACCTCATCCTAGGGACACTATGGATGCGGCCCACTTTATATATTGATATAAATGATTTGATCCTGAAATCGTTCATGTGGAGACATGCGAGTGGAGACATCCTATGCAAAGGACGTTTGCATAAGACTAGACTATGAAATAGTCACTTTTCTTTATAACAACCGTTTACTGTTAAAACTGACTATTTCAATTCGATGACCTAAGGTAACTTGATCTTAATTCTGAGCTAACTATGAACTCCTGTTTATTCAAAATTATCCTTTGATCTACATAGGTGAGAGTAGTTCAACAATATTGCTCAATAAGCCTCCCATTTTGAGGATAAAATCGGATAGATAGTTGGAGACATAGCGTTGCAAGATGGAATTCACTCCTACCCAATTTAGGGTTAGCAGATAGGTTGTTCTTTTAAGTATTGATTTCTGGTTTTAAACAAAGGAGGCCCCGTCCTCTCATGATAAAGAGGTACATGGCTTATTAGTTGGACTATAAAACAATTGTTCAATAGAGGATCAGTGGTAACTTAAAGAGCAAGATGTATTTATAGGGGTAATTGATAATTTTGACCTAGCTATAAATATGGACCTATGAAGAATCGATTTACTGATCATTGTTAAATCAAGTGGACATAAATATATCTACAGTGAAGGAGTGCAGCTATCGAGCTATAGTGGTATGTCTCGATAGTTAACGAATATTGATTAATTCGAGTTAAAGAGTTTAACCAATTAATCTTAAATCGTTGGAGCTCATGATCTGTAGGTCCATAAGGTCCCTCTACTAGCTCATAAGAGATTAATCTACATAGGTGAGAGTAGTTCAACAACACTACTCAATAAGACTCCCATTTTAGGAATAAAACTGGATAGATAGCTGAAGACATAGCCCTGCAAGATGGAATTCGCTCCTACCTAATTTAGTGTTAGTAGATAGGTTGTTCTCTTAAGTATTGATTCCCGGTTTTGAACAAAGAAGCCCAAGCCTCTCATGATAGAGAGGAACATGGCTTATTGGTTAGACTATAAACCAATTGTTCAATAGAGGATCAATGGTGACTTAAGGAGCAAGGGGTAAAATGGTAATTTTGACCTAGTGGTAAATACGAACGACTTGTGAAGGATCGAATTCCTTATCATGGTTAAATCAAGTGGACATAAATATATCTAAAGCAAGAAGAGTGCAACTATCGAGTTATAATCGTATGTCTCGATAGTTAATGGATATTGATTAATTTGGATTAAAGAGTTTAATCGATTAATCTCAAATCGTTGGAGCTCATGATCTATAGGTCCATAAGGTCCCTCTACTAACTCATAAGAGATTACACCTTGGATTAGAATATTGCGCGAATTTGAAGCGTTCAAATTCGAAATTTGGGTTTGGAATTTGAAATTCTAAAATTCAATTTTAGGGTTTAGATAATTATATTCGATATAATTAATATTTAATTTAGTTGAAATTAAACGTAATTGGAGAGTTCAAAATATTTAAATAATGATTTAAATATTGATTACATTTTTGAATTAGGTGTTTTATTAATTTCATATTTGATATTAAATTTATTTAATTAATTAATTATTTAAAATAAATCATTTTTCAATTTACAAAATTCATTTTTATAATTGAATTTTGGTTTTATTTAATTTGATTTTAATACAAAATTAAATTAAATAAAAATCTGAAAATTTCAAATTAATTTGTTTAAAAAGGTTGAAGTTTAAAGGAATCCAGCCCATGCAATCTGAATTTTTACAGAAATTCTTCAAAAATCGTTACTCTAAAAAACCCTCTCCAATCTCACCTTCAATTCCCTCTCAATTCAGAGTTCCACAACTCAATCCAAGGCTGAGGATAGTAGAGAAGATCCTCTTGGTGGTCTACTGAATATTTGGAGATTTAATTTGTGTAGATTGCAAGGATTTGAAGTGAAGCTACAAATGTTGTACATTTCTGAAACCCTCTTTGTTATATCTGTTTTTCAGCATGCTTTATACTCAAATTAAGTGTAACTATAGTGCTTAAAGATTCTGTTAGCTTCTATTTTATGCATGTTTACTCTATCAACGAACATATTTGATTATTTTGATATCCTTCTTTCAATAAATATCCACTCAAGCGATTGTACCACATATGTCCTGATTGTTTCAATCCATATAGTGATTATGTAACTTTATTGAATACAGTTCCCCGAAATTTGATGTATATGTTTTAGGTACCTTAAATCCTTATGGGATTCTCATATAAATTTTATAAGGGATCTATATAAATATGTTGTGACTACATCTATAAGATGCATATCCAGACTTTCATACACAATCAAATCAATTAAATATCTTAGTGTAGTTACGACCACCACTGAAGAATATGTCTCCTCATAATCAATATTAAGTCTTTGTGAAAAATCTTGTGCAACTAGGTTTGCTTTGGATCTCGTAACCTCATTATTTTCATTTCTTTTTTTCACAAATACACATTTGTATCCCACGGGTTTGACACCTTCTGGTGTTCCTATTACTGGTCCAAAGACCTATCATTTTGAAAATGAGTTTAGTTCTACCTTGATTGCTTCTTTCCACTGAAGCCAAACTTTTCTATATCGACATTCTTCAACAGATTTTGGTTCAGGATTCTCATTTTCAAATATATATCAAGAGCAACATTATACGCAAAAAATGTTTTCAATAACTACATTAATTCGATTCCATCTTTTTCTTGTCATGACATAGTTTATTGAAATCTCATTATTATCTTTAGGTATTTCACCTTCCTCACTAGTCATGTTGAGGATTTCTTCAAGGGTATTTATATCCTAGTCATAGATATTTTATTGGATTTAGACTTTACAAATGCAATTAATAGATTCAATAACAACTTTATTGAAGAAATATTGAATAACATCTTTATTGATAATAGAATATGTTTAATTTTACAAACTGCGAGTTTTAGGACATACAATCCAACAACATATACTTCACATCTAAAAATTCTCAAATAGGAAATATTTGGCTCATGGCTGACCATAAGCTAATTGTAATGGCGAGAACTTTTGATAAGCTACTAGTCTAATGCATACAAGTGACGCTACATGCAAAATAGCATGTCCCCATACAAATGAAGAAAGCTTAGCTCTCATAAGTAATGGTCTTACAATTAATTGCAAACGTTTTATAAATGATTCTGCTAAACCATTTTGTGTATAAACATGAGCTACAATATGTTCAATACTTATTCCAATTGACATACAATAATTATCAAAAGTTTTGGATGTAAATTCACCAGCATTATCAAGAAGAATGGTCTTAATTGTATAATTAGGAAATTGTTCTCTTAACTTAATTATTTGAGCAAGTAATCTTGCAAATTCAAGATTTTGACTTGATAATAAGCACACGTGTGACCATCCACTGGATGCATCTATTAATACCATAAAATATCTAAATGGTCCACTTGGTGGGTTAATAGAACCACATATATCACCATGAATTCGTTCTAAAAATGCAAATGATTCAGTTCCCATTTTAGCTGGTGATGGTCTAATTATTAAGCCTTGAGAGCAAGCATCACATGATAATTCATTAGGTTGAAGAATCTTCTAGCTCTTCAATGGATGTCCACTTGAATTTTCAATAATTCTTCTCATCATTATAGACCCTGGATGACCTAATCTATCATGTCAAATAACAAATATATTTGGATTCATGAACTTCAAGTTCATTGTTGCATATGTTTCAATTACTCGTATATGAGTATAATAAAATCCAGAAGATAAAGCAAGTAACTTTTTCAATATACATTTTTCATTTGAGACAGTAGAGATAATATATAGATATTCCACATTATTCTTACTGTTAGTCTTAATATGATAACCATTGTAGCGTATATCTTTAAAACTTAGAAGATTTCTCTTTGATTGACTAGATAACAATCATTCTGAATTGTAAATTTTGTTCCTCTAGGCAAAATAATATTTCCTTTTCCAAAACCTTCAATCAAGTTTGCAACCTGATATTGTATTTACTTTTACTTTCAACATTGTCAATTTGGAAAAGTATTTTTTTTATTTTTATGTATTGTTTGTGTAGTTGCATTGCCTGCTAGATATAGATCTTCTTTGCTCAATTTTGAGTCACCCAACATATGAAAATGATCCATGTTTCTTCATTAAAAGAAAATAATTATAATAAGAAAAACAACACTTAAAATATACAAAAGCTACTAAAAAAACATGAAGATAGATAAAAGAAAACAACAACATTAAGTCTAAATATTCACAAAGTCAATAAAAACACTTGAAGTTCCACCAACTGTGCCAATCTTCTCTTCGGAAAATTTAAAGAAGTCCGCCGCATCCAAATTCATTATATGGGATGGGTCAAATATGTCATTATCCTGGTATGCAAAATTTGCTTTCACATTTTTCTCTTTTTCCTTCAAGGAGGCTTGATAGTGGTCAACTAAATGTTGACGTACGACAAGTATGTGACCAATCCCCAGTCATTCCACATTGGAAGCATTTATCTTCAACACTTTTTAAACTCTTATCTTGTGGAGCTTTTTCTTTTTTATCATCATTTTGTGTGGTTCTTTTGAAATTTGAATGATTACAATGACCACCACGAAAATAATAACTATTTCTTCCTCTGCCACGATCACGACCTCGACTATTAACATTCACAGCATTCGCTTTAGGGAATGGTGTTGTTCCAATTGGTTGAGCTTCATGGTTCTTCATCAATAACTCGTTATTTTGTTCGGCCACGAGAAGATATGAAATTAGTTCAGAATATTATTTAAAACCTTTCTCTCGATATTGCTACTATAGGAGCATATTCGAGACGTGAAATATAGAAAATGTCTTCTCTAACATATGAACATCAATAACTCTCTCCGCATAACAACAATTTTGAACTGGTTTTAAATAATGTGAAATTGTGTTCACTTACTAATTTAAAATCATGTAGTCTTAAATGTATCCACTCATAATGAGCTTTAGGAAGAATAACTGTTTTTGTATGGTCATACATTTTTTTTTCATATTTTCTCACAAAATACGAGGATCTTTTATTGTAAGATACTCCATTTTTAATCCCTCGTGGAGATGATGACGAAGGAAAATCATAGCTTTTGCTTTCCTGACTGGATATCGTACTTTCTTCTTGAATTGTTTCTCCCAAGTTCATAGCATCCAGATGAATTTCAGCATCAAACACCCATGACAAATAATTATTGTCATTAATGTCAAGGGTAGTGAATTCTAATTTTGTAAGGTTTGTCATGGTAACATTATCACAAAATATTGTATTTATATTATAAATTTAATATGTACTAAATATGCAAAATAACATTTAATTTATTAATTATAATAAAGAGAAAAAAAAACCAACCTACCTTCAACGATGGAAGAACAAGAGTTTGTGCTGATAACGTGTTGTGAAATTGAAAAGCACAATGGATATGGAGAAAATATAATATAATAATAAATAAAATAATAAAATAGATTTAATAGAACTTTGAAGTGGATTTCTCACCAATGTGTGTAATTTTAAGATCCACCTAAGCAAAATGGCAAGTAGGATGCAGTCTTATATAGATACGAAGCAATAAGTATGAATAACTATAAGACACATGGACAACATGAAAATTGGCACATGACTTTGAAGTACTAAGCAACGGACATCTATTTATTTTTATAATATTTATAATAAAATATAATTTAATTTTGAATTATAGTTTTTAAAATTACTGTACCTGGGAATAAACTGAATCATGATTTTTTAAAAAACAAAAAGAACTTGGCAGTTGGAACTTGGCACCTACCACCTTGTGAAAAATAACAATGACCAGCTTGTGTTTGAGAGGCGATTCTATTCTCGCGTGTCCTTTTCGACTTCAGTGTTTGCAATAGAATAATATTATATATATATATATATATATATATATATATATATATATATATATATATATTATAGTTCTTTAACCCTATAAACAAGGAAAAATTCGAAACTTTGACTTTTTAGTTGAGATATTTACATGAAATTTGATTCGTAGAGTTGAACTTGAATTTATATTGATTTGTGTAAGTGTAATTTTATCATTATCGTTTGATCCTTTAATTCTCTTTGTTTGATGCATACACTTTAACCATAAAAGCGAAGTGCATGAAGAGACTTTAGTCTTCAAGGATTATTTAGTCTTTAGAAGCATTAGTTCTTAAATTTTGAAAATGAAGAACGTCCATCCATTTGTAGAGTCTTCATATACTAATGTGGACTTGGATGATCCTTGGGCTCAACTAATTGAATTTTAGACTTGATTAATATGTGGGTCATAATAGTCTAGTTTAAGATTCATTTGAACTTAATTAATCACAAATACCATGACTGGATTGGACCATACTAACTTATTCAATCCAACAATCATATAAAGAAGACACATGCCATTATAAGAATCCGTCAATTCTAGTTTTCGATTTTAATTCAAGATACATGTCAACTTACCATTGATCCCAAATTCAACAATTTTCTTTTTGTTTCTTGAAAAATGACATGACTATTTATAATTGATAAAAAAAAATTATTTAAATAAAAATATACATTATTATGTTAGTTATGGTAGGTTATAAAGTATATATTAACTTTCCCAATAAATGAATTAAATAAATAAAATACCTAATACCATAATGTTGATTAATTCGATAGAGAAAAAACCCAAATTAAAAAATAACTACGCATACCAAAAAGAATGAAAGAAAATAATGAGACACCAAAATGATATAAAAAGAAAGTAAGAATATGAATTATAAATAAGAAGAAATTAAAGGGCAGAGATGCGTATAAAAAGAGGAATAGATTACAAGCTTAATGAGTCTGCTAAGTATATGTTGATTAAAGTAACTACACAGTAGCTTTACTAAGTGAAAAAGAGGAAAGAAAATAGACCCCAGTGTTGACTTCAACTACAAGCATATAATTTTTTTCTCAGTATTCAAATTCAATTTCCAAATACATATATTATTTATATATAAAGTATACAGTATAATTGATACACTGAAGCCAACTGTTCAACTGTCACACTCTTTTGCCTCAAAAATTAACAGAATTCCATTAACTTGGAAGCCAAGAAACGAAGCTTTTCTCTACTTTGCTATTACCTCTAATATTTGTTCTTTAATAGTTTCACTCTTCTCTGTTTTTCTTCCTTTCAAAACCCAATTGCCAACTCCCTCTTCTTTCTTTCTCTCTTTTCAATCGGATGTTGAAACCAAATTGAAAGTTCGTCCTCTGTTCTTGTCACAAATTTGTAGAGATACCCCAAGTTTGATTTAATTTAGTTGGATTTTGTTTTTTTGTTTTTTGTTTTTTGTTTTTTGTTTTTTTTTTCCTTTTCCATTTTAAGATGGAAAATGGAAGTGTGAGAATTAAAAGAGCAGAGATTGATACGAGAAAGCCATTTCGTTCAGTAAAAGAAGCCGTTACGTTGTTCGGTGACAAAGTTTTGGCCGGAGAACTTTATAGCAACAGGATTAAACAGGTCTCCCTCTTTGTTCTATACCTTCTTTTTTTACTGCTCAAGTTCTTGGTTTTGTTCAAAGTAATTAAATTTATGTTCAAAGCATATAATATTTACCTCTCTCTTAGATTTTAAAATGGTTTGATAAGTTGATAAAATCATTTTTGTCAGTTTTACGATCACTTAAAAAATATTAAATTATTTAAAATCAATTTTAATCTCATAAAAATGTGTTTAGAAGTGTAAAATTGAACATTGAATTGATTTTGATTGATTAAAATTGTGTTTCGGAGTGATGTAAAACATTACAAAAATGATTCTAACCATTTCAAAATCACTCTCAAATATTTACATAATTATGTGGTTTTTTAGGTTCTATAGATGAGAGATTCAAATCTTAGATTTTTTGGCAGATGATACACAATTTTGTCAATTGAGTCAAATTTACTTTTGCAATTTTGTGATTTATGTCGTAAGGATATGGAAATTTGTTCAAAAACTCCTTGATGAAATATATATAAATATTTAGGGTACATATCAATTTATATTAAAATTGATATCAATTAGAACTGAAACTAATAATTTATCAATTTAAACACTAAATTTTCTTAAAGTAAATTAATTTTGACCATTTGTTAGTAATTTTGTAGTTATTTTTACTTGATTTCATTTAAAATCATCTCGATGAAACTATTATTCACCAAATTTCCTTCCTAATTAAAGTATAAAAATAAATCATCGTGTAATTCTTTCTAAATAAGTATAAAAAAATAAAAGACGTCAAATTTTAAGAATTACTAATGCCTATTTGATTATCACATTTTTCCTATTTTACGCTAATTCTTGTATTTAAAACAATCTTATACATGTCAAATATTATGTATTAAGAGTTTTATAATGAAATTCAACAAGGATAGATTTAAATGGATACTATTATTATTTTGAAGTTTTAATAGAAAGAACCCAAAGTTTATTATTCATACTTAAAAAAATATTTGGTTTGTTTACTGAGAGTAAAACTTTATTTTGGAATCTAGTTGTCCTCCTTGCTTTGGGTTGAAGGAAGATATCCTCAATGAATCATCAAATAGAATATGTTACAATATACATGTATCATATTGTTTTAGGTTGTTTTTATTTAACCCATTATAATTTATATAACATATTCTAAATTTTAGGTCGAAAAGTAGGAGATTTTCATAATTAGGAAAACCATTTACACAAAATATATAATTTAATCATCTTTGATAGAAGTTGATAGAGGGTGATAAATGTCTATCAGTGTTTTTCTTACTATTTTTATAAATAATTTGACATTTTTTCTATCTATGAAATTTTTCCATAAAAGTATGCTAATAAACTTTAAATTTTTAATTTTGTATTTAATAATTTTATGTTGTCTTTATTTATTTATATTTTTGCTACCAAACACTTGACTAATTCAAAATTAACGACGACAAAAACTCTTAAACAATCTTTCCTATCATGTCACATATGTATTCACTAGTCGAGAGACATATCAAAAATACAAAATTCGAAGTTTATTAACTAGTTAAAAACTTTGTAAAGCCAAAAGATAAGTACAAATTTACAAACACTTAACTCTTTACTCTTTGTATATAAACTTGAATTGAAAGTTAATTATGAGATGAGACAAAACTAGAGAAGGTTTAAAAACTTCATTTTTTGAAAATATAGTTTGTGTTATTGACATCAATTTTATACACAACTTCCGAAAGCTTAGACAATATTTAACAAATTAAGAAAATCAATATTGTAATTGAAAGAAGAAAAAGTATTTATGGCCTCAAGTCAGTAATAAATTTCATATTGCCCACCATTGAACTATTTATTTTTTTTGTACGTGTCAAAAGCTTAAACAAAAGTAACATAGAGACATAAGATGGGTTAGTAGTTTTTAGTTCATCAATTCGAATCTCTAACTTTTCGATCGAGAATACATGAATTTCTGTGGAATTTGATCGTAAAGGTTGGGTTTTTAATTAGATGCATGGGAACGATGAGCAACGTAAAGAAAGAAATGGGGAAAGCCAATTGAAGCTAGGAAATGTTGCAGCTGAATTAGAAGAAACAAAGCAAAGCCTTTCAAAAGCCAAAGAAGAAAGCATGGTAATGGCTCATTGCCTTTCATCTCTCCAAGAAGAGCTTGAGAAGACCAAAAAAGAGCTTCAACTCTTAAAGGAACGAGAATTATCTTCATTTTTGGACAACCATCAATCCGAAGATGTAAAACTTCCTGTAGAGCCTGATTCTATGGAATTTCAAAAGAAACGTTATGTCACTTTTGCCAACCCTCCTGTTGCCGTCGCTCACCTCGCCATTCCACCCCCCGCCGCCGTCGAGAAATTGGACAGGCTCTCCTCTCTTAGAAGGGAGAAGAATAAGATCAAGAAGACATTAATCCCTCTCATTTCCGGCATATTTTCGAAGAAAAAAGGAAATTAGAGACACCCACTGGCTCTTTCTAAGAAAATAATTGAATTCAGACTCTTTGACAGCGAATGAATTATGAGATTGGTCATGTAATAATAAATTCCATGCATATATATAAACTTCCTTTTTTTTCATTCATTTAAAATTACTTTAAAAAATGTTCGATATTGAAATTAGAGAACATATATCAAAAATACCAAAGAAGAATAAAATAACACACATGAATGGCAACACAACACGCTTAGAATTCGTTCCGAGAGCACGAATAAAAAGCGTAGAAATGAATACAACGATAAATAACACATAAAAAATCAAAGGACAAGCCAAATTTTCTCGAACGAGATAACAAACCTTTTTTTCATATTTCTACAATGGTTTGATATATTGTTCACTCAATGTGGAACATTTTAATTTGTTCTCGTGTATTCTCAACATTTATCATACCAAGGTGATTGGTTTTTGAGCTTCAAAAACTCCATCTTGCGACGACTTGTTGAAGAACTCGATACAATCAGCAATGGCCTCGTCGTAGTGGGAGTGGGAAGAGTAATAGGAGCTACATGATGTTTTTGGTGGATCAAACGACTTGTTGTAGCTTGTTCTTTGTCTCGACGATGACGACACTCGAGATGGGATCGAAAAGACAAAGCGTACGAGTATCTTACGGATTCGATGAAAGAGCTTCATGGAAGAGAAGTTTAGAGAGTTGGAAGAAGAAGAAGCAGTGATGAGGGCTTCAGTAGTTTTAGGCCTTTGCATATTTGTGTAAAAATTCTTATGGGGAAATGGGGAATGCTATAATGTGTGTGGTTTTTTGTGATTTATATACAGAAAATTTGAAGTTTATGTTTTGGTTGAAAAGAGGATATTGAGATTTTCTAAGGCGGTTTCTATGTGCCAAGATTTGAAGAGCATATAGTCAGAGCCAAATTAAAAAAATTTAAAAGATGCTGCCCAACTCTCCATGTGCTCAAATCATTTCCCTTTAAAAACAAATTCATGTAGCCCCAATCAAAACGAGTATTAAAGGAGATTTTTTTTCCTCATTAATTATGGTATTTGAGAATGTAGAATAAATATTCATTTGGGTTTGATTCAATGAAGAATTCCAACTCACGCAAACAAACAAAATTGAATAATAATAATAATAAAGTTCATTCCCTTCATTTCACTTGCTTCCAAGTTAGTTTTCAATGCAAGAATTAGAAAAGACTTCCAGAGAAGAAGTTGAAAATTTTTAGAGAAGTTTCCACGAAAATTGGTAACCTAATATGAAATTATCATGCTCTATATATATTGTATGTAATTAGCATACTCTATATATAAATATATCTAAAACTTACCTGATATGAAATTATCATGCTCTATCGGCATGTTTAGCATGCTCTCTCTCTATACATATATACCTAGCTAAAAATTACCTTATATGAAATTACCATACTCTATATATCATGTTAATAATCGACAACAAAAGATAAATAAAAAATGTAAAGCAAAATATAATCCAAAAAAAAGGTATGTAGCTCACTAATAATGAGTTATCTACATCCACTGAAAGCGTGAGAATAGTTTATTATTAGAGGAAATTCTTCAGAAAAACGCAAGGCATAGGTACCTTTAGGATCAGAGAACTTATATAGTGTACTTCTCAAAGTCATAGGGTCAAAATCGTAAATAATATATGCCAAAAATGAATTCAACAAGACCCTCGTACTTGATCACTCGAAGCGCCAGATATCAGATTTAAAGCATTCCAACATATCGACCAACTAAATTTTTTCTCCATTGTATATCGAGCATAATATAATTTCATATCAGATAAGTTCTATTTTGTTACCTAAAAGCTTGTTTTAACCCTTGCGTTGAAGAGTAATTTAAGCATTTGGTCCGTATAATCATGATTGTTTTGTTGGTAACCTCTTTCTCAAAATACAAATTCACTATCAGTGACATGTGAAGGTCGAGTAAATTTGTTTGGTCAAAGTTTATCCACGCTTAAATATTATGATTTTTCTTCTAATCTCATCTCAACTCTCGATACATATAAGATCAATGTTTGGCATGGTGGACTAAAAATTATAATAACGAAATATTCCCCAAAGTTATAATAGGCAAAAGATGCAAAGAATGATGAGGTTGTGGCCCGTTTGTTGATAAAACAAGTGTTAGAGAAGGCAGCTTTAGGGTGCAATGCTTTGATGTTCAAAACCTTTTGTGGAGCCCAAAATGATATTATAAGTTTAATTAAAAGAGATATTAATAAAAATCAGTGACGGGAAGTAAATTAGTAAATGGCTGATAATGAGAGGGGGGAACGGTCAAAGTGGTCCAATGGACTGAAATGCCCTATAATTGAGGCTGATTTTTAACCAATAATTGTGTACTGAAAATACCCCTTTTTGTAAAATGACAAATTATAAGATGAGGATATTTATTAAATTGGGAGGGACTTGATACAATGATTTCTGTAAGACGCTATAATTATGTCTCGTACTTTCTTTCTTGTTTTATAAAGCATTTCCATAATAATGACATCACAACCTCACTCTAATTTTTTTTATCTCATCTCTTGCTGAAATCCGTAACAGATTACAAGATAATATTAAAGAATTAATTACAAAATTAAAAATTATATATATTGCCTTTTAGGGAAAAAAAAAGTCTTATTATATAAATAGTAGCATTTCAATTTTCAAAAACAATAAAGATAAAACTAAAATAAAGAGATGATCTCAGATGTGGTGAAGGATTTAGAATTTTATCACAACGGTTCAAGTTTATTTAAATTTAGAAGTTTAAACCATGAAATTCCATATTAGAATTTCTAATACATTCATAAATTTTCGATTTTCGTGTTCAATACAAAAAAAATTGTTGAAAATTAAATGTTATATTCATAATTGAAGATTTCAACCTTTCAAGACTTTTATAGGTTTGAAATTTTAGTTGATGGAAATTTCTATTTACTCTCAATTTCTCGAATTTCAATTTTTTTAAAATATTTTTTTTAGTAATTAGTTATACTAGCTTAAAAGAAGTTCAATGAAATTTTTTCTTTTAAAAAAAAAAAAATCTTTATTTTCATGAAAATATGTAAATATTTTCTAGTGAATTTTCTTATATGTTCACCTTAAACTTGAATTAATGTGAGTTCTCTAATATTTCTTTCATTTTCTCTTAAGCTCTATCTATTTGTAGAGTTTTTTTTTTTCTTTTGTTCGATTGTGTTGTGTTATGTTTAATGTTTAATGTTATACTTTTTATATTCTCTTATGTTTAAGGTTATAATTTTTCTATTCTTATTATGGGGTTAAGTATAAAATTAGGGTTGTTTGCAAAAATGTTTGCAAAAAATTCATTGCAGAAATAAGGTAGTGTGCTTGTCTTTACTCATTTCAATCTTTTGTAAAGATTGAACCTTGATATGCCCTGCATGTGGACAGCTCTCAATCCATTGAATATATTTTTACCCATTTCACTGTTTTTTTTTAAATATAACACCCACTTCAACAATTTTTTTTAACTCTCCATCTTAAATGAATAAGTTATTTATTTAAGGTGGAGAGGTTAAAAAAATTGAGTTTGTATGTAATAATGGGCTCAAGAGTTGTATCCCATTTGATTTATAGTTAGTTATTCGAAATAATAAATTATATGCTTTTTTGTTTACTTAAAAAAATGCATATTTCAGTTTGTTTATGAGAAATTTTTTAGCAATGATAGCAACATAGAACATTTTTCAGAACACTATTATTTATGAAATTATTTATTAAATACGTAGAAGTGTTGTAAATGAGTTTGTATGCAATGGAATTTGAGGAAATATAGAGCATGGAAAAAAAATCAATTGGCCCAGCTGTTGTATCCAATTTGCTTTGTTATTTAGTTATTCATTTAAGGTGGGAAGTTAAAAAAAAATTGCTGAAATGGGTGTTATATGAAAAAAAATGGTAATTACAATTGATAGCATTTTTAGAAATAATAACTAAATGTATAATATCATTTAAAAAATTGCAAATATAATCAAGTCTATCAACGATAGACTTCTATCGTTGATAGACTCTTACCAGTGATATAGTCTATCACTGATAGACTCCTACCAATAATATAGTCTATAGCCATATTTATAATTTTTTTAACATTATGTTATATCTGTTAATACTTTGGATCTAATATCTATCAACTATTCACAGGTTGGAATTCTCATACTTCTATGAGCAAATTAAACTATATAGCTCAACATTCACTTTGAAGATTTTTTTATTTTAATTAGTTATAGGTAGTTGATCATGAATGTATGTTTACATATTTTTTTTATTTAGATATATAGATATTATAAGAATTTTTTAAACTAATCTTTTTAAATATTATGGATTACACGATTAATATGATTTTTCATCTTGTATAACAATTATATCTCAATCTTCTTCTATTTCCACTCTATTATTAGATTGAAAAAAAGGTATTTGTTTACTTTATTTAGTATAATATAATTATACATGCATAAAAAAAATTATTATTGTATAATGTTATATAACTTTTATGTAAATATTTAAGCATGTATGATTTTCTACAATTTTTGTTTAGTATTATTACATTTAGATTTGTTATAGATTCAATGCATGCATAGTTTTATTTTAGAGGTAGAGTATAGATTTCCAAACTCAATATGGTCAAATATGTTAGTCTGTAAATTATGTTTTTTTAAGGTTCCATGCACTTTAATTTTTTTTTTTTTTTTCTCGTTGATAATATGTTAAAGATTATATTGATTTAATCTTTGTTCTGAATAATCTCATTAGCTTGCTTTATATATATATATATATAAAAGATTTAGAGTTCAAAGTTTAAAATGCATTATTGTGTGATTTTGTTGAGGAAAGAACTTGGTTGAGTTATTGTATTTTTATAATAAGAAAAGAAAATGATTAATTTATTATATTTTTAGTAAGTACGAGGAATTATGTTAACATGCAAATGTTTTATATACATGTATGAATGTTTGTTCTTCAGATTGTGTCTTGTTTGGGAATATATATGAAGGCCAAATATCAACGGTATGAGATCATGGTAGTCATACGCGTTTTAAGTGCGATCGAAGTGGATCATTATTTTTCTTTTAAAACTATATTTATTGAACTCGAGATATTCATTTAAATATTTGGATAAATTGTGTGTGAATTTCAAATTGTTTTTTAAAAAGAAAAAAATAATTTTAAAATTCTAACCATTTCAAACTAATTTTGAACACATTCCTAATTAAAAAGTTGTTTTAGTTTTGTTTGGCCAAATGCAACACATTCCTACTTAATTCCTCATCACACATTTTAATCAGTAGGTTTCCTTATATGTGAGTTTGGAATGTGAGTTAGAGAAGAAAAATCCAACCAAATGATTATTACAAATACTTAATGAAATTCATATTTTCAACTAATTTTCAGCACATTATATTTTTATAAATACATTTTAAAAAATAAATATAAATAATTGTTCATACGAGATTTTCGAAGAAACTTGTTTCGTGGAGCTGAACTTGAGTTGATATTGATTTGATGCGATGTGGCTCGATCTCTAGTACTTGATCCTCTGATTCTCTCTCAGTTAAATGCGTACGCTTGACTTAAAGAAGCAGAGTACATGTTCTTAAATCGGAGTCTTGGAAAAGTCTTTGTATCTTCAGGAGACTTGTGTCTTTAAGGAGTGTGCTCTTTCAAAAGTCTAGGAGTTTTCTGATTGTTGGAGAATTCTCTCTAGGCTCTCTGAAATGTAGAATTACCCGATCCCCATAAATGAAGAGAGCTCCTCTATTTATAGAGTTCTTTGGTGGGCCTCGTGGACTTAGGCTTGGTTGATCTATGGGCTTCGCTCTTGAGCCCAATTAGTAGGACTTGGGCCTACATTGACATTTAGGTCTACTTTGGCATTTAGGCCAAATTAAGCCCATGTTTGGGATTAATTGGACTATAGCCCAAATTATAATATCAAATCGGGCCAAATTAATTTTACTCAATCCAATGCTTGTGAGAAGAACACGTGGTATCATCAGAATTTGTCTTCAACTTCAATTTAGGACACATGTCAACTCCTAATTGGTCCCAAATTTGATGATTTGGAATTTCATCATTAATTTAGTAAATGATATGACAATTTGTAATTGGTCCAAAATTTCTCTTGTCTTTCTTTAAGAGTCGGGCTACGCTTCTCGCCCTCATTGTGTTTTCTTTCAAATTTTGTTTCTTTTCCTTTGGAGGAAAATTTCAGCAGGGTTTCATGAATGACCATCGATTCTTTGGTGGTACTATCCACGATATGTTCAGTGTCCTTAGTTTCTTTCTTATCTTTTCTCCCTTCTAGGACTAGGAAATCTTTAGTTCCCCTGTTGGCGATGCTCAACTCCATGTCATGAGCGTGTATCGCTAACTCCTCAAATGTATGAGATTTAATTCCTTGTAGGACATAGAGAAGTTGTCTTGAGTGTACATCTCCACTGCAGATAATTCAGTGAGTCTATCTTTGCAATCCAAACTTAGAGCTCTCCATCGGTTGATGTACTCGATTACTAGCTCTCCCTTTCACTACTTGGTGCTTATCAACTCCATCATGTTGATGATACGCCTAGTGCTATAAAAGCGGTTGAGGAACTCTCTTTCCAATTTTTTGCAGCTGTCAATCACTTCCGGCTCTAGATCAGTATACCAATCGAAAGCATTTCCTTTCAAGGTATGAACGAACTTCTTGACTAGTTGGTCTCTTCTGGTTCCTACATTTTTGTAGGTTTCGATAAAGTGAGCAACATGTTGTTTTGGATTACCTTTGCATCAAACTACTGAAACTTTGGAGGTTGGTACCTAACCGGCATTCTCAGGTTGTCGATTCTCTTTGTGTATGGCTTGGAGTATATAAAAGAAGTCTGAGAGGGGCCTCCATATTAAGCTCTGATGAAGTTGGTGATCATATCCTGCAGTTGCTAGACAGACAAGGAGACAACGGAAGTTGATTGTTACAGTTGATTTTCCTGCAACACAGTCTTCCCTTTGTCATTCGCTTTAACAGCAGAACTTTGACTTGACTCAACAGCTTCACGAGCCTACATCTATTATCTTGAGGTTGTGATTTTATGATCTCACTCCTCTACAACTTTCATTAAGAAATTTATCTTTCTCTCCATCTCTGGTATAGCTGACTCAACCGTTACGTCAGCCATAATGACAGATACTACTTCAAGGTGTGATTCTTTCTCTGATTGATCAGAAGTAGGAGCATAGTTGTCGAACAAAGGATTTTCTTTGACGAAGATCCTCTCTTTAGAAGATTCTATAAGTTGTTTCCAGCTTTTCTTTGTGAGGACAAAACCTTGTTCTTATTCATGCATGATCTCTTTTGAATGGCTGCAGGTAACAAGTCACGTGTAAGTGTCACTTACGACGGTAGTTTTGGATGATGCTTTCTTTAGTGCTATTTGTTGATTTTTCTTACTTAAATGACGAGAAAGAGATGAGATATAGAGATATCCCACAAGACGTGCCAATTTGTTCGCACCATGTTTTCGAAGAAAGTTGTTTCGTGGAGTTGTACTTTAGTTGATGTTGATGTTGATATTTATTTTATGTGATGTGGTTCGATCTCTAATACTTGATCCTCTGATTCTCTCTCAGTTGAATGCGTACACTTGACTTGAAGAAGTGAAGTGCGTGATGTTCTTGAAGTTGAAGTTTTTGAAGAGTCTTTGTATCTTCAGTAGACTCGTGTCTTCAAAGAGTATGCAACTTCAAGAGTCTAGGAGTCTTCTGATTGTTGGGAGAATTCTCTCCGGGCTCTCTGGAATGTAGAATTAGCTTACCCCCACAGATGAAGAGATGTTGGAATTTATGTCTGAAATCTCATGTATCTTATGGCTTGTAAAGACAAATTACATATCCAATAAAATAAGAATTATTTTATTGACATTTAGATTGCATTAATTCAATCAAATAAACTAAGATCCAAGGTTATCTAATGAACCTTAAACATGTATGTGGAGATATACATGTGGATCATGTTTAAGTGATAACCTAAATGGTCTGTAATATATAGATAAGGTTGGGTACCTTATCCTGTGACATTACGAATACGACCCGCTTTGTAGATGTTATAATTGTTGTAAATTGCTACAAATGATCTAATCTTGATCATTCATGTAGAAGCATGCGGGCAGAGGTATTCTATACAAAAAGTTTGTATAAGATCATACCACGAAATAAATAGACTCTCTATATAACATTGTTACTAGAGGAGACTTACATTTCACTAGGATGACCATAGGAGACTTGACCTTAATTTTGAGTGAGTTGTGAACTCCTGTTTTATAATGACAGTCCTTTGATCTGTATGGGTGAGAGTGCCCATGATAATCGATTCAATAAGCCTACCATTTTGGGGATTTGTCTAATTAGGGAGTTGGGAACACAGGTACACAAGATGAAATTCACTCATTCTCATTCCTTGGGAAAATAGATAAATTGCTCCCTTATAGTTGGTTTTAGGTCTTGAACAATGAGGCCTCAACCTCTCACTGGCTCGAGAGATGTTAGTTTATAGTTGGACTATAAACTGTTTGTTCATTAGAGAAATCAGTGATACTTAAGGAGTTAGATGTAACTGTAGGGGTAAAACGGTATTTTTACCCAGCTGTAGTTATGGCTCATCTCTACCATATGGTTTGTATCTTCTATTATCACCTCTTCTCTAATGTTTTCCCCTTCCAGTGCAATTCCTCTTGAAATGCCCTTCCTTATAGCAGATAAAGCATTTCAAGACTGGCCTTTCTCTAAGCACTTTCTGATTCTTGTTGAAAGAGCCTTTCTTAAACTAATTCTTGCCTTTAGAAAACAGGGACTCAGCACCACCAACACTCTTACCTTCTATTTGAAACTCTAGTTCTCTACTTCTTAGGGCTCTAATTGAAGAGATCGAATCTCGCAGCGGAACAGTGTCCTAAGACACCTCAAGAGGTTGAGGAGATGAGACAAATCCCCTATGCATCTGCTATGGGCAACTTGATGTATGTGATGTTATGTACTAGACTTGACATCTGCGAAGTAGTGAGGATAGTCAGTAGATATCGATCTAATCCAGGATTAGATCATTGAACCACCGTTGAAAAATCCTCAAGTATCTATGGAGAACGAGGAACTACATGCTTGTGTATGACTCTAAGGATTTGATCCTTACGGGATACACAGACTCTGATTTTTAGACTGATAAGGATTCTAGGAAATCCATACCAGGATCAGTGTTCACTCTTAACGGAGGGGCAGTAGTATGGCGAAGCACCAAGCAAGGGTGCATCGCTGACTCCACCATGGAGGTTGAGTATGTAGCGGCTTGTAAAGCTGCTAAGAAAGCCATTTGGCTCAAGAAATTCTTGACCGATCTGGAAGTTGTTCAAGACATGTCAAAGCCCATCACATTTTATTATGATAATAGTGGTGTTGTGGATAATTTTCGAAAGCTTAGGAGTCATAAGCGTGACAAGCATATAGAGCGGATGTATTATCTCATCCAAGAGATTATGCAACGAGGGGACGTGATTTTCAATCAGATAGCTTCAAAGCACAACGTTGCTGATCCATTTACAAAGACCCTCACGACTACGGTGTTTGAGGGTCACCTGCAGAGTATGGGTCTATGGGACAAGCCACGTCTGAACTAGGGCAAGTTGGAGATTTGTACTGGACGTGTGTTATACCCTAGTTTATTATTTGTGTACTTTGTATTTTGACTATATTGTACACCTCACTAGCTTTAGGTCAAGTTGAAAATTGTTGAAGTTGATGCCCTAAATCTCGTAGGGTCTTATAGTTTGTAAACATTATTGAACAAACTCATTGTGTATTTAATAAAATATATGATATTTTATTCATTGTCTATAAAATATATGATATTTTAGTTGCATTAACAACAAACTAATAAACTAACATTCAAGATTATCTTTGTAACTTAAACATATATGTAGAGACATACTGGTGGATCATGTTTAAGTGATAACCTAAATGGTCTGTAGTAGATGGATGAGGCTGAATACCTTATCTCAGCCTCATCCTGGTGACACTACGAGTATGACCTGCTTTGTAGGTGTTACAATTGTTGTAAAGTGCTATAAATAATCTGATCGTGATCATTCATGTATAGACATGCGAGCAGGGATATTCTATACAAAGGAGTTTGTATAAGACTGAACCACGAAATGTTTAGTCTCATTATATAACGCCGTTCATAATAGAGACTTACATTTCACTAGGATGACCATAGGTAACATGACTTGAATCCTGAGTGAGCTGTGAACTCCTACTTATGAGGGCGGTCTTTTAATTTGCATAGATGAGAGGGTCAGATCGCCGACTCAACAAGCCTACCATTTTGGGGATTCGTCTGATTGGGGAGCTGGGAACATAGTTACACAAGATAGAATTCACCTCTTCTCTGAGGCAAGGGTAAGTAGATAAATTGCTCCCTTAAGGATTTCAGGTCTTGAACAATATGGCCCCACAACCTCTCCTGGGCAGAGAAAAGTTTAGTCATGATTGGACTATGGTCTATTATTCATTAGAGGGATCAATGGTACTTAAGAAGTTAGATCTAAATACAGAGGAAAAACGGTAATTTGGCCCAACTGTACTTACGAGCAATTTGTGAAGGGTCATCGTACTATTGGTTGGTTATATCCAATATACACAAAAATATATCTGTAGTGCGAAAAGTGAAGCTATCGGTCTTTAGTGGAGTATCTGACAATTAACAGATGGTGAATAATTTAATTAAAGAGTTTAATTAATTATTCATGTATCGTTGGAGCTTCAAGCTACAAGTCCATGAGGTCCTCTTGGTAGCTCAATAGGATTAATTAAGAATCAGCTTTTGGATTAATTTGAATTGTTCAAATTAATAGAAGGATTTAATTATATATGATGTAATTAAGTTGATTCAATTATATGTGATATAATTGTTATAATGTATTTGATATGTTATAGTTTAATGAGAGGAAATAAATATTTGAATGAGATTCAAATATAGTTTCAATGAATTGGACTCATAGATGTTAAATTTAATATAAATGTGATTTATATTAAATATCATATAAAAGAGAAAAGAAAATATAGCTTATATTGTATGTATTACAATATTAAAACTATAGGTTATATATGTTGTATTTGATATAACATATAATTTAATATATATATATGATAAGTTAGTTATCATATTTATATTTATATTTATATTTATATTAATTATTATTTTATTAATATGAGAGGGAGTTACAACTCCCTTCCCCTTCTTTTCTCTCCACCCACGTAAGTGGTAGGTGGTTATTTTTGGCATGTAGAAAAGAAAAAGTTTCTTCTTCTTCTTGGCTTAGCCTGTTGATCGATTGAGATATTGAGAAAACAACAGAAGAGTTCTGTGTGTTTGTTTTGAGTTTTGAGAACATGCTCAGTCCTTCCTCCTCAACATTAAGTTTTCTCTCAAAACCAAAATAGTCAGAGCCCACCACTCCTGAGTTCTCATCCTGAGAATACCGAGAAAACATTAATGGTAGTGTTCATTCTTGTTCGAGGTTATTCTTGAAGAAATTCTTCAAAGAGTTCGTGAATTGTTCAAGGGAATTCGTGAAGAAAGGTCTTCAAATGTGAGGTTTCTAAAACCTTTTCATTAGCTTGCTGTAATTTATAATTAAATGCATATTTTGTTTCTTGTTTATTGTGAAATTTGTATTCAATATAAAAATGGAATTTGGTTTATTCGTTTCCGCTCAAGGTTATCTCCCCAATAGAAATCCTTCAATTATATCATATATAATTAATTTTCTCAATTAATTTGAAAAATTCAAATTAATCCAAAATTAAATTGATTCTCAATTATCTACAAAGGGGACTTTATGGACTATAGTTTGAAGCTCCAATAGTAACTTTAAATTAATCCAAAATTAAATTGATTCTCAATTATCTACAGAGGGGACTTTATGGACTATAGTTTGAAGCTCCAATAGTAACTTTATCAATTAATTAAACCTCTTTAATTAAATTAATCAACTTCACTTTTCGCACTAACTAGTCAACAGTGTGATGACCCTTCACAAATGGCTAAACAACTAGATCAAAATTACCGTTTTGCCCATGTAGTTACATCTAACTTCTTAAGTATCACTGATCCCTCTAATGAACAATAAGTCATAGTCCAATCATGACCAAATACCTCTCGGGCCAAGAGAGGATATGGTGCCACATTGTTCAAGCCTAGGAGTCAACCTTTAAGGGGGCAATTTATCTATTTAACCTAATTTTGTCTTCTGTAGTTGTATTCTCAGCATCCCAATCAGACAAATCCCCAAAATGGTAAGCATATTGAGTTGGCGAACTGTCCACTCTCACCTATGCAAATCAAAAGACGGGAGGTGAAATATAAGTCTCTACTATTAACGGTGTTATATAATGAGACTATTCATTTCATGGTCCATCCTTATACAAAACCTTTTATATATAATGCCTCTGTTCACATGTCTCTACATGAATAATCAAGATTAGATCATTTGTAGAACTTTGCAACAATTGTAACATCTACAAAACAAATCGTATTCATAGTGTCAATAGGATAGGATAAGGTACCCAACCTTATTCATCTATTACAGACTGTTTAGGTTATCAGTTAAACATAATCTATTTAACATAATCCATTTGTATGTCTTTTAAACTTCAGAAGATAACATATGTTTGTTTATTGGTTTTGTGGATTAATGCTACTAAATGTCTAGTAAAATAGTTCAGATTTTATTAAATAAATAAATTGTTTATACAATATAATTACAAACTACAGAATCCACAAGATTTAAGGCATCAACCCCAACACTTTTAATTTCCAAAATCCTAATTTTTTTTTTTTTTAATTTTCAAATATTTATCCAAAATAATCCGAAAATTTCAAATCTTTATCCAAAATAATCCAAAAATTCCAAATCTCTTATAAAAATCTTTTTCAAATCTTTTCCAAATCTTTTCATTTTCTTTATTTTCAAATCTTTATCCAAAATAATCCAAAAATTTCGAAACTTTTATCAAAATAATCTCAAACCAATTAACTTCTCCAATTAACTTAATTTTGGCTTCAAACCAAAATTAAAAAAATACAATCCAATAGTTGAGATAAATTAATCCTTCCAAATATTTAATGAATTTGAAAATCACACTTTCCCCTAAGTAAGTTTTCTCTTAAATTGAATTAAAATTCCAATTCTTTACAAGTATCTTTTAAATTAATTATTTTGCCTTCTAAATTAAATTTTTAGTCCCATATTTTATCCAAATATTTCAAGATAATTTAATAAAATTACCTAAAAAATTTGGGATGTTACATCAATTATTGCAGATGGCTGGATCGATGAAATTAAATCCTTAGCTCATAATTTTACCTCTATTTCCTTTCAATTTTGTAATCGGAATTGTAATGGCATAGCGGATAAAGTTACAAAAAATGTCAGATTAGGTGATCTTAATGTCGATTGGTTTTCTAATTATCCATCATGGATATTAAACCAACTCCATAAGGACACTTGTACAAATTATGCCCATGTGGCAAGTTGAATGAAACATGCATTTCTTTTCAAAAAAAAAAAAGAAAAAGTGAAATTGTAGAAAAATATAAATAAAAGTATTAAAAAAAAGTATACCATAAATTTTCATTAGAGGGTTTAAAAAAAAAAAAAAAACTTAATAAAAGGTTGCGCCTTTTCTAAAAACACAACTTTGTATTAAAAGATTTATTTTCTATTTTATAATAATAATTTCCAATTTTATATGAAAGTAAATAGTAAATAACATCGAAAATAATATTTTATTTTATAGTACTCAAGTTCTGTATCAATTCTCCTTTTTTATATGAACAAGAATATCTTGATTTTAAAAAAAAAAAAAATCAAAACTAAAAGTTAAATTGTTGAAAAAATAAATAAAACTAATTGTTTTAAGAAATAGAATACCATAAATTTTCATTAATGGCTTAAAAACCCACGAACTTAATAAAAGGAGACACATTTTTTTTTTTAAAAGAACACAACTTTGTATCAAAAGATATGGCTATTTTAATTGATACAAGTAGTCTATAAAAATATAGAAAAAAATTTCCTCAACTTTCAATCTCTTTTATATACAAATTACTCACATGTTATAGTGTTCATCGAGTTCTATGGTTGAGATAGTCTTGCATTAAATGGTCATTAATTTGTCATATCATAGAAAACAATTGTTCATAACACTTTGAGCACCATAACAATATTTATTTTATTATTCTCTTATAAATGGTCTATAAAAACTAATTTATTGTATTTTTTCAATATATTTATTTTTGTTATTTTTTCTTTTAATTTGTGAATAATAAGTACAAATATTATTTCATCAATATAGGATTATAGAAATAAAAAATGATATACTTTTTATAATTATGTGTACTAGATGGGAAAATCATGTAAAAATAGTTCGATTTTATTTTTATAGAAAAAATATAAAACTAAAAAAAAAAGTCATAAAAACATATATTTTTTTATTTTTTAAAAAATAGAAAGCAAAAACAAAATTATCAAACATGTTTTTTTTAAAAAAAAACAGAAAATAAAATATAGTAACTAAACGTGTATGGTTTTTGTTTCTTAAAAACATAAAACTAATAACCAATAACTCGTAGCCAAATGATTATTAAACGAGATCTAACATAATTAATTCTTGGACAAAATATATTTTTTGTCCTTGAAGTTTAAGATTCATTTCTAATTAAATGAATAATATTTAATTGATTTTTCAATCAATCAAATATAGTTGACATGTGATCAAATACAATTAACATTCATGTTAACACATAATAATCCAGTAAATATCAAATAACTTAAAGTTAAGTCATGAATCATTTATAAGTATTTTGACATAAGTGAAGATTAAAATGTTTATTTTGAAACATTAGAAAGTCATAGACCAATAGATACCAACTCCAAATCTCAGAAATCAAAAAATACATTTTATCCAAAAATTAATTATGTCAATTCGAAATAAGCATAACTCAACGACAATTGACATGTAATCGTTTTTCTTTTTAAATTATGGCGTAAATCTTCATATCTTACATATTACACACATCACACATGTACTAAAAAAAAATATTTAAGTTTGATATTCTAATCTTTCCAAAAGTTTGAAATTTTTTCAACCATGTACTGAAGAAACCATTTAAATCGTTTACAAGCAGCGAAAGAAAAGATGAGGGGTATTTCAGGAATCTTTCATATTTTTCTTCTTTTTTTTTAATTTTGGTTAAAATATCAAACAACGATAGCCATAAGCCATGGAGATGATGAAGTTAAGAAGAAAAAGAGTATCGGGGAAAGAGAAGAAAAGGAAATTTATTATTTTTGTTTGCCAACTCAGCTTATTTGTAAGGCTCATTTAATTGTAGGGATTTTTTTATTTTATTTTATTTTTTTAGTAAGAAGGAATTTTATTACAGCCTCATGGGCTGAGCTTGATATACATTTGATTTGATTCAACTATAGATTGGGAATGGACTGGATAATCCCAGACCCATATGTCAAGTTTGTTGGGTAATTCTAGCCTCTTTAGTTAGAGTGTCAGCTAATTTATTACACAATCGATTTATATAAGTAAATGAGACTACTCTAAACTCTTCCTTCAGCATCCTAATTTCTTCGATATTTCTTCCAATTTCGTTTAGAGCCAATTGTTCTTTGTTTATGAGATTCACCGTCAGTCGACAATCTGTTTCGACTTAGATCGATTGAATACCCAGTGATTTGGCTAGCTTAAGGCCTTCAATTATTGCCATGAGATTCATCTCCGTTTGCTGCCAAACCAGTTACATCATCTACCATCAAATTTTGAGATCGTCGAATGTGATAAAACTGAATATCTCGTTGTGCCCCCCTAGATAGAACATCTGTTGCTGTAGGTTTTATCGGAGTTAATACATCTTCCTCTCCTGTCAATAATTGCACCCACTGTTACATAATTTGACTTCACCACAAAAAATAAATATACAACTCTAATCGTGTCTCTCGTAATCTAACCGTTATCGCACAGACCTCTACAAACTATACATCAAAGAAAATTGTAACTAAATTACATTGAATCGACCCTTTTGAAGTCCTAGTCGAGAAACAGATGCGACACAAAATTAAATATTACTTAATAGAGGATACTTCTCTTCGAAGCATTGACTTGAAAAATAGTACTGAGTTAATTAATATCGATTTTATGATCAGTTCCTTCTTGTCCCACCCTATATTTGGAACAAATTTGAGTTATTACATATTTGATTGATTTTACTCTTTTGGGCTAAAATTGTGTTTATTAATAGATATATTGGAGAGTCGAAAAGTTGGTTTAAACTCGAGTGATAGAGATATATACTACATTAATCCTTTGAGTGGATGAGTTTAAGGACCACAAACTTTTCATATCCTCACAATAAATATTATATAATGTGTTCTATCTTAAAACTAAAATTTGAGGTCTCGTTTTGTAACAATTTTGTTCTTTCCCAGTAAAATTCTAACAATAAAAATAAACTTTTGAAAACTATTTTTTAGGGTAAATTGCAAAATCACTCTTAATTAAAGTATGGTGATAGTTGCAATTATACTCTTAGACTTTCAATCGTAAAATTTAAGTCACCATACTTATATAAGTAATAAGATTAAACCTTCAAACTTACATAATTGTAGAAATTATGACAACTGTGTAAGTTTGAGGGTTCAATTTTTATCATTTAGGGACCTAATTTCTACAACTATTATTTGTTTGAGGGTCTAATTTTATTACTCATGAAGTTTGAGAGCCCAATTTTTATAATTGAAAGTTTCATGGTATAATTGCAACTACCACCATACTTTAAGGATGACTTTTTTCGATTTGTCCGTTAAAAAAAACTTGACTTGATTTGAAAACATTGGTAGAAAGTTAATAACCAAACATAATAACTTATGGATGAAAGTAATGTTTATAAGTTTAATTTTCAAAAAAATAAAAATTAAAAATCAAATATTTATCCAATAAAGCCTAAATACTTGGATGTATTCTAAGATGTACCCATCTCATCTCACCATTCACATAAAAAAAAATACTAAAATATTCTAAAAAAGAAAAAGAAAAAAATAAAATTTACCATTTGATAAATTATGATCGGACAATTTATCGAAATACTAAAGATAGTGATGCTAGAAATGCACCAAGTAGTTTTCATATTTTTAACTGCTTTTTCTTGGAGTACATACCAAGAAAAACATAATAGAGAAAAAGAAAAGAAAAAGATTGGTAGATACATAGGTGAAGAATAAGCCTAAAATAGAAGAGAAAAACAAAAGAGAAGGGGAAAATGGGCAGAAAAAACAAAGAGTATATATTATTGCTTTTGCTTCGGGTCATTCTTCCGCTTTAGATGCCGAAATGCAGACAGTAAAATTAGAATTACTCAATCAAAGTAACAGCTGACAGAAACAGAAACCCACAAGATCCATTTCTGAATCTGACACATTCTTAATTTTGTAGTTTTTCACAGAAAAGGAAAATAAAATTCAATAAAACCTTGCTTGGAAGTTTCTTCCTCTAAGTTTAATGGATCAATAATAATGGAAAAAGGACAATTAAAAAAAAAAAAACACAAGATTCATGCATCTCATCATCATTCCCTTCATTTGGGATGTGATTTGTTGTCAAATCTTACTTGCATGTCATCACAAAAATATGTTTTTTTTTTTAAGAAAAAAAAAATATGGAATTGACTCATACACTATGCTCCATATATTATATCTAATGAAATGGCAAGCAAAAAAGGAAACAAATTAAATTAGGATTGGCCAGTTGAATTGAGCTATGATGATAGCTTTTATTTTAACACAATCGTTAATTTGTTCTTCAAATTAAGACAACAAAATCTCTCTCTCTATGTATATATTTTGTAACAATATTATTTGGTTCTTCTTTTATATTGGATCTCCTCTCGGTATTTAATCCATTTGAGATAATTGTATGCTATATAGCTACACATTTTCAATAAGAAAAAAAGTATTTGTTGAGAAATATTTAGGTATATAATGTTAGATAGGTAGCAAGGCTCTCCTTGAAAATTGATAAACAAATATAACGCAAGGGCAAAAGGTGGGCATATAATGTCAATGATCAAATAATGTGTCATAGAAAATATCATTTTCCAATGCTCAATAATTCAACATGCATATGCTTCTTATTTTGATAATATAGGTGAAATGAAATGATGGAGAGTTGTCTAAATTTCGGGTCAATAAAGCTAAGCCAAAGACCTAGAAGGCCCACTTCTTCCTTCAAATGTTTCCCAAGAATCTCTCACGTGGACCCTCATCATTTTTTCTTTTCTCCTTCCTCCTTCATCATAAATTGCCCATAAAAAGAAAATAAACCCATCATTACCTACCAAAAATAATAATAAATAATAACAAAATTAAAGCGCCGAAAGAAAAATTCTTCCATTGATAATACGTACTAATTCACTTTAAAAGAGATGAAATATATATTTTTTTAAAAAAAACTTGTAAGGTAGAGATGAAGAGATTAAAAGAACATCATGCTAATTACTATTGAATTGAGCTCATATAATAAAAAAATAGATAAAATAAGTTATGACAATTAATACCCACAATTTCGATAAATACAACGTCAAAAGCTATGTACAACCGTAAAGTTAGCTACCCTAAAGAAATACATGATCAAATTTGTTTTAGAGTTTACATTTTAAAGTGCTTTATAATTGAACTATAGTTTCAAATTTTTCAATTTAACTTCTTGCGTTAAAAATTTTCAATTATAGTATTTCTATAAATAGATATTAAATGTAATCAACAATAAGCTCGTACCCAATGAGTCAGAAAAAAAAATTTAGAGCAAAAATTAGACCACATTAGAGAGAGAAATTTTCAATTTTCTTCTCTAGTGACATAATTTCTTATCTAAACTGAACTCATTAAATATTTGGATACCCTTATTTATTACTCACATTTAACATCCACAAGAAGGAAATAGTATAATTGAAAAATGTAAAAGAAAAGGCAAGAAAAGTTAAAAATTAAAAAAATTTAAAACTATAAAAGGAGTTAAAGGAAAGAAATACAACTAAATTAAACCATATATTTCTTCTAAAACGACGTCGTTAATTAGGTTTGGAGCGCTTCGTAGATGACAACGAAACAAGGAAGGATAGCCTTTGGATTGAAAACCATCAACTCCTCGAGATTCGAGTACAACCCGGAGTGTCGTGAAATCGAGTCGTATGAGGCTGCCGCCGCCGCCACATTCTCCTCCTCCGTCGCTGTCGCCGTCGCAGCATCCTCCGAGATCCGCTTCACTCTCCCGGCGATGACACGGCACACCAACATCGCCCGTCGCCGCCCGTCGCCACACTCAAACGAATCGTGGGCCCTACCACTACTAGCGGTGGTCCGTACACCAGGGGGCCCACCGGGGTTACACTGGAATCCATGACGGATAACACTGCAGACACCGCAACCGGGAATCGAGCCGCACAAGCCGGTTGAGCCACGTGAGCCGAGGTCGCACCACAAGGCGCTACAGTGGAACCGCAACAGCTCATTACCGTCAGCCGCACATCGCGGGTTTTTTCTGGTGCTTCCGAGTGCACGTGTCTTCACTGCGTCACGGCAATCCTCAAACCGTTGGATTGTGCGTTGGGTATTGTGGACCTTTAATATCCGTTCGATCTTACAAATTGGACGGTCCTTTTTAAGCCAGCTTGATTTGAAAATAATCTCCACGATGTTTCGACCAGAATCGTCAGGACCCAATTCCGATACTATAATAAATAATAATAAAAAAATTACAAATTTAATGGAATTAATTTTGACATATCTTTTTGTCGGTCAGGTCAACGGGTCGTGCAGGTTTTTTACTCTTAAGGTAAGAATTAAAAACATGACACGTCATACCACAGGAACCCAGCTGTAAATTGAATATTAATGAGCATTGAAACCTTGAGAGCAATGGTGTATGAGTAAAGGCAAAGTGCCCATGGCCATGAAAGCGATTTATGCTATTATTAAATTACCCTTTTCAACTGTATCAATAAAAGTGCTTCCTTCATTTTGATGGAACTCAAATTAAATCATAATATTTTTCGACCGACTCAATAATACAAATTTTTTTGCTCTTCTTCTTTACTAAATAGACCTATCAAAAGAAAAAAAAGGGAGACCCTTTTTTCTGAAACATGTAACAAAAATATATAGGTGCTTTTAAACGAAAAAAATTATTATTATAATTCTATATTATTATTGTTGGATTATAATAGTTTGTGTTTAGGGTGTAGATTATTTTAATTTGGATTAAAATGATATATGTTTGAGGTGTAAACTATGAAAAATAGTAAATACTATAATAAATAATAAAAAAATGATGAAGATAAAATAGTAAAAATTGTGACAAATAGTAAATATTGTAGTTAATTGAGAACTACAAAATGATATTGACTGTAATAACAAGAGGTGATTATTATAATCTTAGATAATCTTTGTTAAAAAAAAAACCTAGTTGAAGAAGTTTGTAGAGCTGAATTAAGAAGAAAAGGTAAAAAGAAAAAAGAAATAGGGAAAATTTACCAGCGTGACGAACTAATTGGTGAAGCTCTAAGCTTTCAATCTTGGGGAAGACCTCTCCACATTGAGGACATGGACGTATAGAACTCCTTGGAATTGGGTACCTGAATTTCAATTCCAATTTTCAAATTTTTTTCTTCTTAAAATTAAATATAAGACCTATGGCTAATGACCCGTTTTAGTAAACATTTAATCTTTTATTTTTTATTTTAAAAAATTAAACGTATACCCTTACTTTCATTTTTTTTGGTTACCTTCCTATCAAAAATTGTGTCAATTTTTGAAAATTTAAAAATAAAAATTAATTTTATTTTTTTCTTACAATTTTACTTAGAATTCAACTCTTAACTCTTATATTATGGAATATGCAAAATATAGTAAGAAATTAGAATAAAATAAATTTAATTTTCAAAAATTGAAAACAACAAATAAAATGATTATATGACGAAAACTTTCTACTCTATTCAACCGTTCGATTACAATTTGACGTATATATTTTTTTAAATATTTTTTTTCTAATAGTAAAAAGATAAGTATTCAACAAACAAGTTCAGAAAGCACCCACCTATTTATTGAATTAGAATGTATTTTGTTTACAGTGTTTAATTTTAAAAAAACAATTCATATTGAAAAATTTGAAGTGTTTAACCATCATTCAAAATAATTTTTTTAAATGTATTTTAAAAATGTTTAAATAAAAATAGATATCCCTCTATATACTAAAATTTTATTTTCTTTTATGTGATGACTCACATCCAAACTAACAATTTTAAGAACATAATTACTGACATGAACGCATCTCAATCGATTCAAGAATGAGAAAATACCTGCTAGGGTCAACGATGGTGTGGCATTCATAACACCCAGAAAGTTTTCGTAATTGTATTCCTCTAGAAGACGAGGAATTATACGAACCAGAAGCCGAACCGCCATTTTTGGTTCTGGCCGACACCGACGCCGGCGCCGTTAGAGAACGCGACGAAGAACCGTTTGCAGGTTTTCTAGTAAGCAACCTGGTTTCCTGTCCGACGGAGCTGCTTTCCGGCGAGTTGTCGGCTCTATGAACTACTTTAGCATTGCCATGAACCACATCTCTAAAGCTACATATGGACCTGCAAGAAGACCCCAATTTCGAGTACGCCGGTGACCGTTTCGCCGGCTCTTGAACTCTGGAAACCTCAACCTACAAAATCAAGAACATCATCAAATTTATTTAAAGAAAAAAAGATTATATGAGTGAAATGAATTAAAGTGAAGCAGAGTATACCTGTTTGCAGGTGATGAGATTCTTGATATGGTCCCATGAGGATTGGGCGGAAGAGGGCGGCGGAGTTGGGTTTGGGTGTTTTTTCCGGCGTTTATTGCGGAGGGGTTTCTTGTGATCTTGGAAGGAATTAGTTAAGAGCGCCATGAAAACAAATGCAAGTTCCTCTGTTTTTCTGTTTTTCCTCACACAGCGAGAAACAGAGTTAAAGAAATGGAGAGGGATCCAAGATATGTAATGAGGAAAACTTGAGAGAGAGTGGTTTTGTGGGCCTCCCTTCTTTTTTCTTTCTTTTGTTTTTTATCATCTCTTTTCATCATCATCGTTATTATTATTATTATTACGATTATTTTCTACTCTCTCTCCACTTTTGCGTTTCACCCTCACTACCCACGTAAACAATAAATTAAAATATTTTTAAAAAAATTATTCTATGATAAATTATGATGGAACAAATCAATAGAATATACCAAACAATTTGAATGCAGTAAAGTATGTATCATAGATATTTTAAAAAAATAAAAAAATATATATAATTTAATAAAGAAAACTTTTTTTTATGTTTTTCAAATAAGTTAAAATATATATATAATGTATCATCTAGGTAGCATAGATACTTCTAATTGTACAGAAAAATAGTATCAGATATGTATCTGTCACGATATGTCCAAATACGTGACAGATACGTGAATTGACGTATCATTTTTTATTTTTTATTTTTAAATATGCATATCTCCTTCTAGATAAAGATACGTTGGATTTTTTTTTTTTTAATTGTAGGGTAGATTTTAGGATTTGGTTTTCAAAAATGACAAAATCGGTAAATAATAAGATTTGTGGCAATTCCATGCACATGGTCACGAATTTTCAAATCCTTGTCCTTGTCTAGTTTAAAGCTTTTATTATCAATGAAACTACAAATATATGGTAAATATAGAATCATAAATAGTGACGGGTTTCAAGATTCGAAGAATAGCCAATTGCATAAAAGGAGAAGTAGTGAGAATAGCTAATTGTATAAAAGGAGAAGTAGTGGCCAATCAGAGGGTGTGACTTACAGAACGGTCTCAATAGAATTTTATTAATAACTAATATATAAATATAGTGCAAGTGGAGAACTTGATTAATAACTAGGATATAAATATAATGTAATTAGAGAGCTTGATTAATAATTAAATTGATCATATTATAATCTAACAGATTCAATTTAAAAATTGAAAATGAGTGACATCCTGTAATTTTCACCCTCTTTTGGAGTTTGAATTTATTTTTAATATTGAAATTAGATTTTTGATAACTTCACGAATTGATTTAAAATAAACCAATCTATTCCTTATTTTTCTTCCCTAATCGATTCAAATTAACTATATGTTCTGTTTTGATTTAGCTACTTTTAAAAAATATTCAGAATTAATTTATCTCTAATTTGTTTATAACTATATATCTATAAATTTTACATTATTTTATTCATTTTTATTATTTTAAATTCGGATTAATTTTTTTTATGATTTTACTTAATATTTTATACATACTATCGTTTAATAAACTGTATATTTGATTTAAATTTTTTTATTTTTATATTTTTTTAATCACTTTGTATTCATTATTATCTTATTATACCATTAATTTGTCTTTTTGACAAATAAATAAGTACTCACTTTTGTAATCTTGTTGTTTTTGCCATCGACTAAGGCGTCTTTAGTAGGTTTTGTGGTTGATGGGGTTATAAATGCAATGTGGTTATTAAAACTTAAATGAAAATGAAATTACGAATACAATGTAATTATAAATAAACAAACTTCCCGTTTTTTTTCTTTTCCCAAATTATATTTGAATTTATATTTTATTATCAAATTAGATTTTATCCAACAACTTATTGAATTAATCACGACAAACTTTATGAATTTTCTCCCCAAATTATATTTGAATTTATTATTTATTATTAAATTTGATTTTATCTAACTAACTTTCTATTTGTTTAAATGTTTGCTACAAATTCAGTTGTATTTAAATATTTTTTCATTGTTTTATACATATTTTCATCAAATTAAGTTGGATCTTTTTTTTTCTTCATATTTTGTATGTTTTCAATTTTTCATATTAAAACACGTAAAAACGACTTGTTGTACTTAAAAAACATATAAATGAGAATTAAACTTTAAATGTTTGAAATATATATATTCAATTTTTCATATATAAACACGTAAAAATGATTTGTCGTACTTAAAAAGAAACATATAAATGAAAATTAAATTTTAAATATTTGAAACATATGCGTCTATATATATATATTCAGTTTAATATTAATATTGTTGTTATTATTATTATTAAAATAAGATAACAAAAAACCTAAATCTCATCTTTTTACTTAGTCGGCCCCCAAAATCTCTTTTTCTCTTTCTCAATCTCATGTCTGCAATCGTTGATTCAACAACCTTTTCTTGAATTTCATCGTTTTGGCTAGCTTTTGACGATTACCCTCGTCAAGTCGCCGACCTTTTTGGCTCACACACATTTTTCTTACTTTTGTTTATAGTTTAAACACAATGACGGTTTAAAATTGGCTTTCAAAATCCTATGAGCAAAATAGTCACATAGAATGAAGACGATGAAACTCTCCACAACTGGTTTGATGTGAAACGCAATCATATTTCCAATCATCACATCAGTCTTGAAGTTGCAATTCTTTCAAATACTGACTTGTCAACATCAACTTCACTGGTACTATCAATTTTGCTCTTTCTCACCTTGAGAAAATTCATGTAGACATTCATAAGTTTCTAATGACACTCATCGTTTGGTCCTCATCTTCCTTCGCATACATACATTCTTGTATACGTATCTATGTAAATTTATCGTAATACTACGAGGATAAAATAGTTGAATATAAATTTAAAAATATACATGTTTCTTCGTAAATATGAGATACTGGTATAGTTTAATAGATAAAAATATGTTTTAAATAAATTTTAAAAAAAAACTTAACCTAAATTCAAAATTTAAATATTTATTAGAAACTTCTTTAATATAAAAACTAAAATAAACTGAAGTAAAGTATATATAGGGTAACTAAACTGGCAATCTGGTGGGTCAAATATACAACTTTACTAACACCACTCACATTCATTAAATTCCCTTGGAGATTGCACCATGAGTATGACGTCATACTTATAGGCAATTTTGTGGAGTTGAAAATTAATGTGGACAACTATGGTATTTAATCTTATTCAACATCATCGACATATTTTTTTTAATGGTAAAAAATTCATAGAACATAAAAAAGAAATAAGGTACAAAATTTTTTTAAAAAAATATCTATTGACTTCGATATCTTCACATATATTGACATTTTAAGCTTTAGAAACAACTGGAGAAGTGGAATTTTTAATATGAAAATAGAGAATTAGATTAAAAAGATAATGTAAAGACTGAAAGGGGGTATGGGCAAAGGAAATTAGGTTAATTGAGTGTGAAGTGAAGAAACCAAAAAGTCAGAGATCTATAAAGAAATATAAATTGAGGGAATAGATGGAGATGGTTTCCAGATTCCAAGGAGTAGTAAAAGCTGAAGTGAATAAGGCCAAAGACATAACAAAAAGAAAAACAACCATAAAGAATTAATAACAAATGGACCAATTTTTTTGCTTCTTTTTGTCCCTTAACACAATATTCTAATCTTCTTATAATGGATAGTGGAATGTGAGAGAGATGTGGCTGCTAAGGGGAAAAAGAATACTATTAACCTCAAATTCCCACATGATTGTTTTTTTCTTCTAATAATTTTAGTGAATTCTCATATAGTTTCAAATTTCGATCAAAGAAGCTTCACAAGTCTTAGTCTAATCATCTTATGTCTGACTTTAAGTATTATAGCAAGCTAGACAACCATTACATCAATGATTCTCATCTTTTCATTTTTATTTTTATTTTTTTTTTAAAAAAATACAGTGGGCAATTTGACGATTTAATTATTAGATGTTAGTTTTGGGCTCAAATTAGTACCGATCACCAACACGTTAGTTTTTGGCCGTTGGTTGATTATGGAGATAATGAAAAAAAAAATATGAAAAAAAGAGATAGAAGAAGAAAAATAATTGATCTGTAGCCTCTCCCTCTTCCAATCTCATCGTGTCTTTATTTATTGTTTTTTTTCAATAAAGTCTATCTTTGGGTTAGTCGAACAAGGTCTCGATCTCTAGATCGGTCAATTTGAGCTCCATACTATTTATGAAAGAAGAAATGTGTGAGCCAAGCTTGTTAACCATGGACCCTGCAGTATCGACAATTGTTGTGGAAAACCTTCTACTACCACCACAAGAATAAACAGAAAAATAAGAAAGAAATTAAAAGAAAATAATAAAACTAGGAATACAAAAATTAACATGAAAAAACTCCAAACCGAACAAAAAACCATGGACTAGAAAATTTTCAATTATTACAGTCACACAATAACCTCTCGTCAATTCCAATTACAAGAGCACTCCCTCAAAACATTATACCACTTGCACAATTGATCTAGTATATTAAGCTCAAAATGCTTCAAATTGGGATTGTTAGAAACCAAAGACATAAGCTCTTCAACTTTTTTAACTTTTCAGATGTGATATCTGCATTTCTAATATTTTGCAAAAACCAACAGCAACTTCGTCCATGTAGACATCACCAATATGACACATGTCTCAAGCGAGTGTGTCAGACACGGAAGCCTATAAATAGCCTCATTCCACCACTTCATGAGATAGACATCAAAGCATACTCAACACCACACTGAAATGAATTTTGTGATAGTCATCAAAGTATACTCAACACGATACTGATATAAATTCTCTTGTAGATCAGCTCGAGGATGAACAATGTGACTGAGATGTGCACACCAACCAATATATTTCTTATAAACACCCAACTCTCAAATGATTAACAGAAAGGTGATGTGACCAAAGAATGAGTGTTGTAAACCTCTCTTCGACGATAAAATAATATTTATTATAATTTCACCGAATTGACTACTTATACTACTAGGGTACAAGCGACAGGTCCGGGGTCAAACCACATGGAGCTCAATATACAATATCCTCTAAGCTAAATTAGTCTTTGAAAAGCGGTAAAAACGAAGGCTTTTGTGTTTGGTTTGACAGGAAAGACTAGATGTGGAATTTAAAGTACGAAAAAGGAAGATATATTGAGAAAGAGAGATGATAATACGCGAGATTACCCTCGCTGATTTAGAGACCGTTGGGCTATCTATGAGTTTATTCACCGATTACTCATGTAAACATTCATGGATTAACTATTTCTCAAGCCTAATTGAATGTAAGGATGACCTCGACAACCTCCCTATGGAAAATCAACATGTCGTCGATTCCTAAATTAATTAAATGTTGTCACACACGCCTCTTCATTTAGTTAATTGCATTAATTTCTTAGATTGATTAGAACATTAAACAAGAATGGTCAAATCTAACATAATGCATTTCCAATCTTAGGTTTCGTTATCTCTTAGGCGATCCTAGAAGTCTAGTAATCAAGTCATAATTATAACTAAAACCTATAGCTACTGAAATTAAGCATACTTTCAATACAATTAGATACACTAAAAACATATAGTAGCAAGGGTAAACGAAAATATATGCGATTAAGTCATCAATTTAATCTACCTATATGTTCATTCTTGAAATTCAAACAAACATAGGAAATCAAAAAGTAACATAAAGATCCCAGAAGAATTCATCAAAAACTCATAAAATTCAAAGAAAACATCGAACAAACCTCAAAACCAACGATTTGACCTTCAAATATTCATCGAATCCGAATCATGATGCCGAGATTCAAATTAAGATCAAAATACAAAGTAATCTCATGAGTTTTGGCCCAAAATAGCCAAAACCGAGCTAATGCTCTCAAAATCGACCTAAAACTTATCCTCTCTTTTTACCTAAATCGAAAATTTGTATTTATATCAATTGCGCAGGGTTGCGACGCTCTGTTGAAGCATAGATCTCGCGCGTAAAGATACCATAGCGATGTTCGAGGGTGCGCACCTCTGCTCTTTTCCGTCAAAATACGTAATGTCGCAGCATCGTGTTGTCTTCGTTTTCTCCAAAACAACATTCTCTGTCTTTGAGCATAGTGTTATGCTATGTAGAGCGTCACTATGTTCTCATCAGGGACTTTTTAGTCGTTTTACATCCTTTAAAACTTGGATGCTCAATTTAACTCTTAATTACTCTAAATTAATCTTGAATGGATTGAAATGGAGGATTCTACTTCCTTAATATCCAATACGTAGGAAATAGGATAAGAAAGATTAAAAATTCATAAACCAACCTAAATGAAGTTAAAGGGAAATAAGAGTTTTATGAAGGTATCAAAAGGGTAAGGTGGGGTAAGTGGGAGGTTCTATGGGAAGAAAAATGGTTGTCCGACCAGATGGGTTGGGAGGGCATAAAAGAAAGTGCCAAATATTTGTCGCCATGCTCTTTGGTTTGATTCAAATTCTCCATATGCTCAATTGCTATAATCCTCTTTTATTTTTCCTCGTTTCATCATTTTACCTTTTTATGTGGACGACCCTTCCTCTGCTCAAATCAAAGTTTGTGCAGCTTTCATACTTAATCAATTTCCACGCTCACCATGCATCTCTTTTTTCAATTACTTTTTCTCAATTACCACTCTCAACTATTTCTTCCAATTTTAAATACCTACCTTTCATTTTAATTCCTATTTCATTGTTTTTTTTTTTTTCTTTTCATCTTTTCTACTTTTCAATCCGTTTCACTTCATTACATTTCAGATAAATGCCCTTTCTCATTTTTAAAAGCATTTACTTACAAAGATGAAAGCTTTTTTTTTTCCTTTTAATTTTAAGATTTAGTCCCTATTATAAAAAATCTCTTTAAAATTATGAGTTACCTTTTATCATGTAATGTCTTAATTTTTATAGTTTATAAAAAAAAAATTATTTTCGATCAATATAATGATCTACATGTGTAAGAAATAATTTCATTAAATCATAAGAATACAAAGTGTAAAGTATACACACTAAATTGTTATTTGTTAAAGTTGAAAGATTAAATTGTTATAAATTTAAAAATAAAGTGACAAAATCATGAGTTGATACTTTGAATAAAGTTGAAGAACTACCAGTTTTTTTTTTTTTTTTTTTTTTTTTTTTTTTTTTTTTTTTTTTTTTTTTAACTAAGGTAACTAGTCTCACATGATTAGAGAGTAAATGGAAGTCTAAATTACATTTCTAACCTCGTTCTATGATGTTACCGTTTGAAATATTTAACTTTTTATTTGATTTGAATGGTAATATTATAAAAAGAAAATCAATACAAATTTACATTGACAATACAATATTATATTCCTGCAAGGATTCCAAGGGGGTCTATTATTCTGAAACTAACCATAAATATTTCTGTTTTGTTTTGTTTTTATTTTTTCTCAATAAAAGGTGGTGTTCCATTATAGCAAAAATTAAATGGAGAAAGTCAGCAACTAGATTTACTATTGGTATTAATTTAGATCATTAATAATTGAAAAGTGGAATTTATTTGAATGTAAATGTGTAGTCAAACTTTCAATTAAAAGATGTCACACCCACATGCAATTCATTCAAATTAGTCTTATTACTGGTTCATATATGCTTCCCTTACCAAATTAAATGTCAACTACCAAAGCTAACATATAAATTAAATATATATATATATATATATTTGAGTGCATTTTTTATGGCACCTATTTTTTTAATCTATCTCGACTATACCGTAAAAATATATTTAAAAATATTTTTGAAAATAAAAAAAAATTGTCACATGACAATAAATTAATTATGACTGGACAATTGAATGTACGAGAATAAATTTCAGAAAATGTAATGAGCTAATTTACTAAATCAAATAAATAATAGCAGACAGATAAGCTACAAAGCTATAACATTTTTTTTCCCATTTTATTAAACAGAAAATCCATTTAAATGAGTTATTATTATTATTATTATTATTATTTATGAGGGAAAAAATAAAAAACCTTTCAAGAAGTTCTTATAACATACTCGAGATCCACACGAGCTTGCAAGTCCAACCTACATTTAATACATGAATTTGTTATTCCAAATATAAATTTATTGATTTCATAAACTATACATAGACCTAGGATTTCGAAATATTCTATCACTCAAACTTTAGTATTGATTTTTCTATAAACATTATAATACATATTATATGCGAAGAGAATTCAAACCTATAATTTCTCGAGATATTATAATTACAAATTACATGATCTGTTAAGTCAATATATTTTATTTTTACAGATGAGTTGTCATTCATTATTATTAATTAAAATCGTTTTTAAATATAGAAAAATAAATCTAAATATTTACAAATATAGTAAAATTTTATCGTCTATCATAATCTATCATAGATATATTGTGATATTTTGTTATTACTTGTAAATATTTTTAATAGTTTTGTTATTTAAAATAATTTTTCTTAATTATAATTAATTATGGTAACATAAACATATAACCAAGAGACTAGATTCCACTCCACCCCACATCACATTTGACCTAAAAAAATATATATAACTTGTTACATAAATGTAAACTTTCAATACAAGAGACTATGCAACTCAAATTTGTTAAAATTGTGAACCAAATACATCTAAGGAAAAAAAAAAAAAAACTTATCAAACCCATATTTGTTGGAAAGAAAATATTGAAAGAGATTAGGGGTGTTGAATTAATTATAATAGCAAAGTGGGTATTTGTATTTTATTATATTATATATATATATATTTGTAGGAGTGGTTAGAGAACAGCCATGGATTTGGCCAACCAATTATATTCTGCTAAAAGTATAGTGTTCTCTTGTCTTCTTCAACCTCGGCGACCAGACATTAATCTACTCCATACATTAAATTAATCAAACTAAACCTAAACAGTCTCCACATTTGACATGATGAAATGGGATCATTTATATTTATTGATTAAACAACCTTTTTATTCACTGATTAATATATAGTTTAAGGCTTACAGATTATTATATATTGGTCCCATCAACAATAATTTATCTATTTACCTGTGTGCGTGGTCATAATAATTATATAACATCAGTATTGTAGATCTTTAGAATACCATATTAACTATTTAATTCATAATTTATAGATATAATGAGTATTATTTAATTCAAGTAGCAATATACATAAGTATAAATTCTTTAAACAGATTTTGAGGATTTTTTAAGTATAATATGGATGGTTGTTCATCTCTACCGAGTAATAAAATAGTTTTTCAATTATATTTTTATAATTAAATTTGTGATTTGAATCATTTCATATCTTATATAGGATTTGAAATTTACACAATTGGATAGTTTTATTAATGTTGAGGATTTGAAATTTATACAATTGAACAATTTTATTAATGTTGAGGATTTAATTGTATACTTTTGAAATTTAGAGATTAAAAACGACTTGTATTATCTAAATCTAAATTTTTTTTTAAAAAAAAAACATTAAACCAAAATAATTTAAAAATCCCATGAGTTTCAAATTTTGAAAATTGTTGCATTATAGCATATGCATGTCACATGTATCAAATTCTGTTAGAAGTGAAATGAAAAGACATGTTTGAAACTATATTTTTATTTTTAGTATGATAATTCGAAAAACGTGCAACCCATTAGCATAATATATACCTAATTATATAATGGCTAAAAAAATAGCTATGTATAAAATTTGCAATCAAGGCCCGGGTAATTATCATTTATTTTTTGTTTTTGTTTTTGAAGATTAAACCTATTTCATTCATATTTCTTATAATAGATTGTATCTTTTTTAAGTACAATGATTGAATTCTTAGTTAAATTTAAAATAAAAATTATTTTTTTAATTATCAAAATTTGGCTTGGTTTTTTAAACTATTAGTGAAAAGTAGATAATAAAAAAAAATGTAGAGGTGAAAATTGTGTGCATAGGTTTAATTTTAAAAAACAAAAATAAAAAATCAAAATGATTACGAAAGGGACTGAAAGAATTACTAATTTATGTGAAGTGTATTATTTCCAATCTTTTTAAAAAGAAAAATCTACAGTGGTTGATAATAAATAAAAAATAATAAATTTTAAAAATTATTTTGAAAATTTTTAATTAAGAAACAGTTAAGAGATAATTATCTTAAAACCGTCAATTTAAAGTGACTAGCTGTAAGAAAAAAAAAATATATTTCTTTATTAGTAAAATCATTTTTGAAGGAAGTAGTGCAAGTGCAAGAAAGAAATTTATCATTAACAATGCCTTTTTAAAAAAATTAAGTGTTATTAAAAATGAAATGAATAATTATTTTCTTACGAAAAAATAATAGATAAAGCGAAATTCAGCCTAAAACAGGGAGCCTCTAACCAAGGCCATAAAGCAGTCAGATGATAATTGAAGAAAGTCCAAGTGGTTTTCTTTTGTCCAAGAATCTTGGGCCTGCAATAGCATTAATTCTACCCAAATTCACTTTTTATGCATTAATTGAGATTTATTTTTATTTTTATTTTTCTTTGGTATAAAAATGTGAACCATGGAGATTTGAATTTCTACTTTAATATATTAGATATAAATTAGAAAATTTTTTATCGATAAAAAAAATATCAAACTATTTATAGAAATAGCAAGAAAACACTAATAGATACGGATAGATTTCTATCAGCATCTATTAAAAAAGATTAAAGTTTTACTATTTTATGTAAATAATTTTCCTTATTTTTCTATTTCCGAAAATCTCCCAATAAATTACCTGATTTTGTCAATATATATATTTACTTTTAGTACAGTAATTAACATATAATGTTTTTTTTCTTCTTTCTGTAACTAATATTATTATAATCGGGGGAATTAAAATTTGAACCTAGATCATGAAAAATGCTAGTGAATTTTTTTTTTTTTTTTTTTATCTATATACGTGCCAATTTTGATCCAAATTCACCTTAAAACTTTCATTAATTGGAATTCTAATTTTAAGTTTTAACAAATACTAATATTAGAAACTCCAAAAACCCACTAATTTTACAAAATTCAAGTAATGTACAATGATGGTGCGTGATTAATAATGTACTACTATCAAATAACTCCACCAACATTTACAAATTTTAATTAAAAATTAATTCTAGTACGGTTTTGTCTAAATCCTACAAATTGTATAGCAAATATATGTTTTATAATTCATTGGATTTAAAATAAATAAATAAATAATCAATGATTTCTCTAACAAAAAAAACTAAGCCAGGTATAAATTGCAATAAAGTTTAATGTGTTGAACCACCTCCAAATTTAAAGTGCAAATGGAATAAAAAATTAGACAATTACACTGCAGAAGAATATCTTCATAAACAAAATTCAAACGAAGAAAATATCAAAATTTGCATTATATAATAATTATTTAAAAGGGAACACGTCAATTTGAAAATGTCATGCAACTATTTCAATTTGTGACCACTTTTAAAAAATAATAATAATAAATTAAAGAGGCACTATTATTTACCCTCCTTCCCTAATTTCAAATTTAGGTCATGTTTAGTAATACCAAACTAATATTATTGAAATGGATATATATTCATATATTAATTGTAACGAGCTTCAATCGTAAAATATATTTGATTCATTTGACAGTATTTATTATGAACTAATGTAATCACACGAAAATTTAATTTGTGTTGTTTACTTCTATAGGGAAATGTAATGCAATGCTATATAGATTATTACCAAAATACCTATTTATATTTATAATTAATTAAAAATAGTAACTACATGAGATGTAATAGGAATTGGAACACTATTTGATCAATTTTTTATATTTTTAAAAAATTAACACTATATTAAAATTTAATTGCATAATTTTAAAAAATAAAACAATAATACAAATTTATATTCAGAAAAATACATACTCTTTAAAAAAAATTAAGAAAAACACATAATGTTCGTATAAACACATAAAATAAACCAATTTTAAAAAAAAATGTATCATTGTTGAATGAGAAATTTTAGACCAATCACAAGATATCACGTCGTTTGCTAAATTAACGACGAATTTCCAAATCATTGAGTTTGGGTCCAATTAGAAGTTGACACATGTCCCGAATTGAATCAAAGACAAGTTTCGATGACGTCACGCGGATGAATTAGATGGGATTAAATTGGTCCAATTTGATATTACTATTTGGGCTTAAAGTCCAAACTACAAAAAAAAATTGAATTGGACCCAAATTCCATATCAGGTCCAAAACCAATTAATTAGGCCCAAGGGTCAGGCCCATGGACCAACCAAGCCCACCTGAGAACTCTATAAATAGAGAAGTTCTCTTCATTTGTAAAGACAGCATTTTCTACACTCAGAAGACCCAGAAAGAATTCACTAACAAGCAGAGAACTCCCAAGACTCCTGAAGCTGCACTCCTATAAGACAGAAGACCTTTGAAGATACAAATACTCTTCCAAGACTTCTACTTCAAGCTTCCAAGACTTCTACTTCAAGCTTCCAAGACTCCTGAAGCTGCACTCCTATAAGGCAGAAGACCTTTGAAGGCACAAATACTCTTCCAAGACTTTTAATTCAAGCTTCCAAGACTCCTGAAACTGCACTCCTATAAGGCAGAAGACCTTTGAAGTTACAAATACTCTTTCAAGACTTCTACTTCAAGCTTCCAAGACTCCTGAAGCTGCACTCCTATAAGGCAGAAGACCTTTGAAGACACAAATACTCTTCCAAGACTTCTAATTCAAGCTTCCAAGATTCTTGAAGTTGCACTCTTATAAGGCAAAAGACCTTTGAAGATATAAATACTCTTCCAAGACTTCTACTTCAAGCTTCCAAAACTCCTGAAGTTGCACTCTTATAAGGCAGAAGATCTTTGAAGACACAAATACTCTTCTAAGACTTCTACTCCAAGCTTTCAAGACTTCTTCTTCAAGAACGTTCGGTGCTTTCCTTCTCCAAGTCAAGCATATTCACCCAACTAAGAGAGAATCAGAGGATCAAGTATTAGAGATCGAACCACATCGCATCAAATCAACTCCAACATCAACACCAACTCAAGTTTAACTCCACGAAACACGTTTCTCCGGAAACCTCGTGTGAACAAATTGGCATGCCTGGTGGGACATCTCTACATCTCATCTCTCTCTCGTCATCCGAGTCAAGAAATCTACAGATGGCACCAAAGAAAGTTGCATCCAAAGCTACCGTCGCAAGCAACACTTACATAAGCTCTATCATCACGGAGGAAATCTGGGGTCAGCTGATGGAATTTTCTAAAGGCGAGATCCTCATAAGAGAAAATCCCTTGTTTGAAAACTATGCTTCTATTACTGATTTATCAAAGAAAAAATCACATCTTGATGTAGTGTCTGTCATGATGACTAACGTAACGACTGAGTCGACCATGGCAGAGATGGAGGTAAAGATAAATCTCCTAATGAAGGCTGTAGAGGAGCGAAATCATGAAATCGCTGCTTTAAGAGATCAGATACAGGCTCGAGATACTGCTGAATCAAGTCAATCCCCAGCTACAAAAGCCAATGACAAAAGAAAGACTGTCTTGCAGAAAAGTCAGCCACCACAATCCACCTCTGTTGCCTTCCTGTCAGTTCAACAACTCCAGGATATGATCACAAACTCCATAAGAGCTCAGTACGAAGGACCGTTGCAAAGCTCCTTTATGTACTCCAAGCCATACACCAAGAGAATCGACGACCTCAGAATGCCAGTTGGGTATCAACCTCCAAAGTTCCAACAGTTCGATGGAAAGGGCAATCCAAAACAACATGTTGCACACTTCATTAAAACCTGTGAAAATGCAGGAACCAGAGGAGACCAGGTAATCAAGCAGTTCGTTCGTACCTTGAAAGGAAATGCTTTCAATTAGTATACTGATTTGGAGCCAGAAGTGATTGACAGTTGGGAACAACTAGAAAGAGAGTTCCTGAACCGCTTCTACAGTACAAGGCGTATTGTTAGCATGATGGAGCTGACAAACACCAAACAGTGGAAGGGAGAGACAGTCATTGATTACATCAACCGATGGAGAGCTTTAAGTCTGGATTGCAAAGATAGACTTACTGAATTATCTGCAGTGGAGATGTGCACTCAAGGCATGCACTGGGAGCTTCTCTACATCCTACAAGGGATAAAACCTCGTACATTTGAAGAGCTGGCAACAGCGCTCATGATATGAAGCTGAGTATTGCCAATAGGGGAACTAAAGATTTCCTAGTCTCTGAAGGGAGAAAATACAAAAATGATGCCAAGGGCACTGAAAAGATCGTGGGTAGTGCCACAAAAGAATCTATGGTCGTTCATGTGACCCCACTAAAATTTTCCTCCAAAGGAAAACAAACAAAATTTGAAAGAAGGCACAATGAGGGCGAGAAGCGTCGTCCAACTCTTAAAAAACGACAAGAGAAGGTTTATCCATTCCCTGACTCTGATGTGGCAGATATGTTGGAGCAACTACTAGAGAAGCAACTTATTCAGCTACCGAATGCAAGCGGCCGAAACAAGAAGGAAAAATAGATGATCCTAACTACTGCAAGTATCATCGGGTCATTAGTCACCCAGTTGAAAGGTTCTTCGTGCTGAAGGAACGAATTATGAAGTTGGCTCGTGAAAAGAAGATTGAGCTAGATTTGGATGAAGTAGCTCAGACAAATCACGCTACAAGTAGCGGTGACTTCAAATGTTCCAATACTGTCTGTGTCCCATGCTCAAAGACAAAGTTCCGATCCAGTTTGGAGAATTCAAACCTATAGTTGTTCGGTTCCAACAAGAGATTCAAACAGCAAATTCCGAAAAGAAAGATGAGCTTTTTGAAGATGACAACGAAGGGTGGATAGTAGTGACTCATCGAAAGAGAAGACAACCAAACTCCACCCAAAAAGAGTTGCGTTCCTATCGAAGCTATAGAAGAAGAAACAAGACTCATAAAAAGAAAGGCAAAAAGATGACACGGAAGCCTAAGCCTGCTAAGAAAGAAGACAAAGACTTCCCTCAATTCCGACGGCCGGCAACTTCGGCAGAATTTCTCCCAAGAAGCTTTCTCAATAATCATCCAGAGAAAGTATCAGAAGTTATTGCATGTCACACTGTCGGCATAGTGGAAGTCGACAACAATCATGTGACTGCTGAAGAAGTCAAAGACTCAGAAGAAATGAAGAAAAGAACTTCTGTCTTCGATCGTATTAAGCCTTCAAGTGCTCGATCTTCAGTCTTTCAAAGATTGAGTATGGCCACGGTACGAGAAGAAGACCAATGTCCAACGACTACTTCTGCTCGAACTTCAGCCTTCAAAAGGCTAAGTATATCCACATCAAAGAAAGATCAACCTCCAGCATCTGCTTTTGATCGTCTCAAGACAACAAGCGATCAACGTAAAGGAAGGATGAAAATCTTGAAGCCAACGTCATTCCATGAAGAAAACAACGACGAAAAGATTCACAGTCGTGTCCCTTCACGCATGAAGAGAAAATTTTCTGTTGACATAAGTACAGAAGGTTCCTTGATAGTGAAAGCCAAAACTCATCATATTGACGAATCCTATAAATGAAGAGGATAATCAAAACCATGATGAAATAAGAGCTTCTGAAGTTTAAATGAAAAAGCTCCTCATTGCAAGAAGCCTAAACTGCATGATGCTCCTAGCCTGCATGAGCTTAAAATGTGAACGGCCCAAAAAAAAATTGTATGAACTACGTTACGACTTGATCCCTTTCATTATAAAGGGTACGTAGGCAACTTAAAGAAATTTAAGTTCAGTCGCGCATAAAAAAAAAATTCTCTTCGAACTACATTATGACTTGATCCCTATCATTAAGAAGGGTATGTAGGCAGCTTGAAAGAAACTTCAAGTTCAGTTCAGTTAAAAAAAAAAAACTTGAACTACGTCATGATTCGATCCCTTTCTTTAAAGGTACGAAGAAACTTAAAGAAATTTAAGTTTAGTCCATCAGAAGAGGTACCACAACCACCTAAGTATAATACTACAAGATTGATGTTGATCATCCCCGTCAAAGAATGACACTTCAGATTGAAGATGTTCATCCCTATTGGGGGCAACACAATGGGTTGAAGATGTTCATCCCTCGTAGGGAGCCAACACAGAAAATAAAAGGCACACACTTGGAATGCGCTTCGCTTCCTCTTTAAAATCTTAAATCTTCAAGATGCTCCTCCATCTTCAAGTTCAGAGGCTTCGTCATGCTCTTCAATCTTCAAGTTCAGAGGCTTCATCTTCAAGTTTAGAGGCTTTATCGATGTCATCTTCATGCTTCATCAAACTCAAATGCGAAGAATTTGTCGATGCTTTGTCAAACTCAAGTGCGAAGGTCTCATCGATGCTTCTCCATATTTAAGTTCAAAGGCTTCATCGATGCTTCATCTTCATGCTTCATTAAACTCAAATGCAAAGAATTTGTCGATGCTTTGTCAAACTCAAGTGCGAAGGTCTCGTCGATGCTTCTCCATATTTAAGTTCAAAGGCTTCATCGACGCTTCTCCATCTTTAAGTTCAAAGGCTTCGTTGATGCCTCTCCATCTTTAAGTTCAAGATTGGCATGCATGGCCCCACTTCCATCTTCAAGTTAAAGGTCGGTGCATGACTCCGCTCCATCTTCAAGTTCAAGGTCGGTGTGCATGGCTCGGCTCCATCTTCAATGACTCGGTCTACAAAATCATGATGCAGCTTCGCTTCATCTCCAAACTAATGACGGCTTCACTTCATCTTCAAAGTCGTGGCGTGGCTTCGTTTCATCTCCAAACTAATGACGCGGCTTCGCTTCATCTCCAAGTCATGGCGTGGCTTCGTTTCATCTCCAAACTGATGACGCGACTTCGCTCCATCTTCAAAGTCGTGGTGCGGTTTCGTTTCCTCTCCAAAATATTGGTACAACTTCACCTCTTCTCCAAAATTTGTGTAGCTTCACTTCCTCTCCAAAAATGTGGGTGTGGTTCCACCTCATATGCGAGATCAAGTTTGGTTTGTCTAGCTCTACCTCATATGCGAGGACGACTCTAGTCCATCCGGCTCCACCTCATATGCGAGGACAACTCCGGTCCGTCTGGCTCCGCCTTGTATGCGAGATCAACTCTAGCCAACCTGACTCCGTTCAAAATCTTGATGGCACATTCTTCTCATCTTCAAGGTTTGATGGTATATCCGCCTCATCTTCAAATACTCAATGGCATATTTCCCTTATCTTCAAATTTTGATCAAGGAGTAACATAACAAGGCAAACCTTTCGAGGATCCTCCCTAGGGTGATCGAATGGGAGAGTTATATGCCTTTGTAGGGCCCCTTCCCATGACGATCAGGATACACGAGCGGCGCTACAAGGTAGACCTTTCCGAGATCCTCCCTAGGGTGATCAATGGGAGAGTTGTAAGCCTTTGCGGGGCCCTTCCCATGACGATCAGGATACACGAGCGCACCAAAGACGGGTCGATGAGATTAAAAAAAAAAACTTGTTTTGTTGCGCTCCTTTGGTTGCACCGTAACTCCTACAAAAAAAAAATAGTAGAAATAAAAAAAAAAAAAAAAAACATGTGAAAAAAAAAGAGAAGTGTGAAAAAAAAAGAAAAAAAAATATATATGAAAACAAAAAAGGAAGGGAAGCCCTAATTCCCCATCTTTCCTTCTTTCTCCCTTCTCCTCAGCTTCCTACTGCAATTCAAGGCTGATTTGCAATCCGAGTCCGATTGACAAAGGATGTAAAGAACGTAAGATCGAAAGAGAATCACAATTCAAACTGCAAAGGACGTAAGAACGAAGGAGATCACACTACAAGATGAAGAAGAGCATGCGTCCTGCCAGTATTTATATAGCTAAGTTCGATGGGATTTTTTTCTACTAATCAGTTGAAATCTGATAAAATCACGGGTTACTCGAACTGAATACTGTTTATTTTGTTGTGGAACTCCGATTCTTGCTGAAATTAGTTAAGAGTCAACAAAAAAGATCATGCTCGATTGGAGGCTGCCTGAATTAGGGGTCACGGTGGAGTTTTGAATCCCCAGATTCAATGGTGAGGAGTTTTGAGCTTAAGACTTGAGAGAATCTGGCATAAGCCAACAGTATGGAGAAGGAAATCTCGCTAAGGCTGGTATCGCTAGCCACAAAGCAGACGGCTGCCTGAGATTAAAAAAAAATTAATAATAATAATAATAATAAACAATCTCGCTCGAAATCTCTCGGAGAATCTCACAATCCTCTCTAGGCTCGGAGCTCTCGCTGATCTCGCTCCCCACAATCTCGCTCTCTCCAGTGTCGCTCTCTCTCCTAAAATCTCGCTCTCTCCACTCTCGCTCTCTCCCACTTTCTCGCTCAAAATCTCGCTCTCTCCAACAAACTTCACGTGCTAATTGCAAGCACTGCAAACAGAAGATTATGAAAGGAGAGGAACTTGTGAACTTAGTCACCACCTTGGTGCCTTCAGAGACAACATGTTTGGCCAATTCTCGAAGATATCGTTGATGAAGCTGTTCATGATACCCATGGCCTTGCTGGAAATACCGATGTCTGGATGAACTTGCTTCAGCACCTTGAAGATGTAGATCTTCTACGTTTCTACACTCTTCTTCGTCCTCTTCTTCTTCTTGTCTCCGGCAGCAGAGTATCATTCCTTCTTCAGCTGTTAAACGAATCGAATTCGATTCTCAAATTAAGTTCCTGGTGAAGTTGGTAGGGTATCACCATGAAGTTGGTAGGGTATTGCTGGTGATGGCTTGGTATCGCTGGTAATGGCCTGGTATCGCTAGTAATGGCTTGGTATCGCTGGTAATGGCCTGATCTCGCTGGTAATGGTTTGGTATCGCTGGTAATGGCCTGATCTCACTGGTAATGGTTTGGTATTGTTGGTAATGGCCTGATCTCGCTAGTAACGGCTTGGTATCGCTGGTAATGGCCTGATCTCGCTAGTAATGGCTTGGTATCGCTGGTAATGGCCCTCGCTGGATGATTTGGTATCTCTGGTAATGGCCTGATCTTGCTGATAATGGCTTGGTATCGCTGGTAATGGTCCAATCTCGCTAGTAAGGCTGTCTTCCAATACGTTGGCTCTCCAAAATCTCTTCCATTTAAGTTCAAATTCATATTCCATTCAAATTGGAATTAAAATCAACTGTTATTCCAAATCTCAGTCTAAAGCTTCTAATCCAAATTTTTATTCTAAATTCAAGCCAGCCAAATCGGGTGAGATAAATGTCAAATCCGTCCCAAATTAAAATTTGGCCATATCCCAAATTTTATCAATATTCGAATGGTTAACCTTGATATTGAGTTATGAATAAAATGTCGAGTCAAAATTTGGCTATATTCCAAATTTTATCTCAAATTTAAATCAACCTTAGTTTCTATACTCATTTCCAAGTAAAATTGAGCATATCCCAAATTTTTATCTCAAACCAAAATTGATCAAGATTCAATTTCACCCCAAATTCTATTCCGAATTCGAATTAAATTAAATTTGCAATCAAAGTGGAACATAAATTCTACTTTAGTTCAAATTAAAGTTTACTTAGTGAACGTGTGTCAAACGAACAAGATTTCAAATCAAAATTTTGAGCTAAATTCTCATATTTTGATCATGATGATGCATCAAATTAAAAGAGTCAAAAAATCATACTTTGATCTCAAATTACATTTTTTTTCGAGATTCATCCACCCATATACGTGCATAAATCTCGAAAAGGGGTATTTGTTGAATGAGAAATTTTGACCAATCACAAGTCACCACGTCATTTGCAAAATTAACGACGAATTTCTAAATCATGGACTTTGGGTCCAATTAGAAGTTAACATATGTCCCGAATTGAATCGAAGACAAGTTTCGATGACGTCACGGAGATGAATCAGATGAGATTAAATTGGTCCAATTTGATATTACTATTTGGGCTTAAAGTCCAAACTACAAAAAAAAGTTAAATTGGACCCAAATTCCAAATCAGGTCCAAAACCAACTAATTGGGCCCAAGGATCAGGTCCATGGACCAACCAAGCCCACGACGCCCACTTGAGAACTCTATAAATAGAGAAGTTCTCTTCATTTGTAAAGGCAACATTTTCTACACTCAGAAGACCTAGAGAGAATTCACTAACAAGCAGAGGACTCCTAAAGTTGTACTCCTATAAGGTAGAAGACCTTTGAAGATACAAATACTCTTCCAAGACTTCTACTTCAAGCTTCCAAGAGTCTTGAAGCTGCACTCCTATAAGGCAGAAGACATTTGAAGACACAAATACTATTCCAAGACTTCTACTTCAAGCTTCCAAGACTCCTAAAGCTGCACTCCTATAAGGCAGAAGACCTTTGAAGATACAAATACTCTTCCAAGACTTCTACTTCAAACTTCCAAGACTCCTGAAGCTGCACTCCTATAAGGCAGAAGACCTTTGAAGACACAAATACTCTTCCAAGACTTCTACTTCAAGCTTCCAAGACTCCTGAAACTGCACTCCTATAAGGCAGAAGACCTTTGAAGACACAAATACTCCTCCAAGACTTCTACTCCAAGCTTCCAAGACTTCTACTTCAAGAACGTTCGGTGCTTTCCTTCTCCAAGTCAAGCATATTCACCCAACTGAGAGAGAATCAGAGGATCAAGTATTAGAGATCGAATCGCATCAAATCAACTCCAACATCAACACCAACTCAAGTTCAACTCCACGAAACATGTTTCTCCGGAAATCTCGTGTGAACAATCATTATTTTATTTAATAAGACACATTATTTAATTTATTTTTAAATTACATTTTTGTAACAAACTATCCAAAAACTACAATTTTTGCATTCAAATGTGTCAAATAATGTCAAAAATCACGTATAAAAACAAAAATACTAACTTGATTAACGTCCTCATAAACATTATGTAATAAAAATACAAGATGAAAAAAGAAACCCAACTTTTTAATTATGGATACTAATATAGATTTTTAATACAAATTATGGATATTGGTTATAGATATAGATTATTGGTTTTGATTACGAAGATTGATACTAATACCAATATTAATTATCGATACGAAGACTGGTACAAATTATCGACAATGATACTAATATAAATATGGGAATGGATCTAGATAAAATGGGTAAATAATAAAAAATTAGTAAAAAAGATGGTTTACATCCCACATAAATAATCAAAGATAATTTGATTGATGAACATCTCCTCCGCAATTAGATTATGAATTTTGTTGTGTGGTCTACACCTCATTATGATATAATTAACTAAATCTCATTTTTTTATATTATCATTAATTGATTACGTTTAAGGTGAACTATGAAAAATAAAGAATAAACCCCCCAACTATAACACTCATAATATTGTGCTTATTCCAAATTTTGAATCATTTCAAAATATTGATCAAAATGGTTCTACTAGATATTACTCTAACAAATAAATCTCTCTCTCTCTTTAAGAATTTTATAATGACGCTATTATATTTCATACCTACTAAATATTTAGTCCTCATTCAATAATCATTTAGTTTTTTATTATAAACACCACTACTTATTATTTGCATGTTTTACTATCTACTATCTACTATTTAAAACATTTTAAAAATCAAGCAAAAGTTTGAAAACTAAAAAGATAGTTTAAAGAGATTAGCTTTTGTTTATTATATTTAGTTCAAATTTCAAATATACTTTTAAGGAATAAAAAAAATAAGAACAAAATTATGAACAAACAAACCAAATTTTAAAAAATAAAAAATGAAAACCAAATAGATTATCAAACTAGATATTTAGTTAACTATTTTTATAATTTTTTTTATTCAACAATTTGCTAGGGTGAAAATTCGAACATTTTTATCACTTAGATTTTATTGTCTTAATTAGTTAAATTATGTTTAACTAATTGCAACAATTAATTGATCTTCGATGATTGATTAGCGGGGTAGGTGGCTGCAACGTCTATAATAATCTCACCTAGCATTCAAAACCATAATTTTCCAACTGAAAATGAATAGGTTAATAATAAAATCTCAGCAGCAACAAAGTCCAAAATTTTCGCTAACGTGACTATGGGATGTGATTAGGAAAGTTATATTAAATCCCAAAAAGTTTTCTCAAGTTTTCCCACTCGTTTCTTTCATAAGATAAGATATCCCACTCTGTAATGGACCATCCCTCAACAACTTAATAATTATTTGGTTAAGTTTCGCTTCTTTTTTTTTTAATTTAAAAATAGGGTGACATAACTATTCTCATATTTTGTTGTACGAGAACCATTTGATTGAGATTTTGTACGAGAACCATTTGATTGAGATTAACTTTATTTAACTAAATTACTTCATTAATTAATTGGTGGAGCCAATCGGTTTGATAGTTTATGCCTGAATTATATCCAACAACTTTTCAATTACTTTCAACAAACCTTTTTATCCATCTATCAAGGAATAATTAAAAAACATCTAAAGGAAACTTAAAAAGGAGCCTTGTCAATTAGAATTCAATTAAATGGTTGAACAGAGAATTCTCAAGAATCTCACTTCTAAGAAAAGATTTGAACTAAACAAATCTTTTGTGCAAAAAAAAGCACTTTTGGACAGAGGCCTGAATTCAGGGCTATATCAACAATTTATCCAACCGATAGCCAAAGTAGGTGTTTTTTATGCCAACATTGTAATCATGCCATGGAATTTTGACAAGTACTGCAAGATATACCAAGTACTATCACTAGACCGACCATCGGTTACCGTCCAAAAAATAAAATCGAAATAGAAACAACAAATTTACATGAATGCCAGGATCAGCAATTCAGTACTGATCAATTGTTCCATCTCCTGTTGTTCTAAGGGGCTAAGAAGAAAACTGAGATTTAGAAACACTGTGCCGCTTTTCAATGGTTAGCACCTGAACGGGTCTTTCTCAATCTTGCACGAGTTACTTTTGTGGGTTCTTCCATGACGGTTTCTTTTGGGGGAGGATTTCTGTTATCGTTTACTACTGGTGGCATTGATTCGATTGACATTGGCTCGACTTCGGATGGTGAAGAGTGGCTGCTGCTGGCTGGTTCAGATGCTGCAGCAACTGCTTTTTGAGCATTAAGAACTTCGATTGAGGTTGATGGTTTCAAGCCTTTGGGAGTATTAGGAGCTTCCAATGAAGTTGATGGTTTCAAACCTTTTGGAGTATTAGGAACCTCGACTACGGTTGTTGGTTTTGACACTTTCTGAGTATTGGGAACTTCAAATGTGGATTTTAGTTTTGAAACTTGTGGTGCACCCACCTCTTCAGCTACATCTTTTTGTTGTTGGCTTGAAGATGGAGATGATGGAGGTTCAATTCGCACTTGATTTGACGTGGTTGCTGAGCGTTTCGGTGCAACATTGTCTGGTGGAACCCTTGCCCCTTGCTGTCGCTGCAGGTTTAGAAAAATAAGTCGGAGATAGGTGCCATGAATGTCACGATACGTATGCTAAAAATTCAGCCATATGCACTGAATAAACAAATATGTTTTATGCATGTAATGAAAGCGATTCTTTACATTGCATTCCCATTTCTCCACTTCCACTAGATTCCAAAGAAAAAGAAAAATATCAAGTCAAAGCAGGCATGTATTGCTGAAAAATCATTCAACACATTTCAGAATCTGAGAATAAGATGATAAAATCAATACATGCTCGCAAATCCCTGGGGTCTAGGTGAAACTTCCAATGCCTACCGTCAAATAGAATAGGTTAAACTAACACACAACACCATTGCAGTAGCAGTACAACTTTTTCCATGCCACTTGATGTAATACCATTTCAGAACCAAAAGATGAAGAATTTTAAGACAATCCTGACTCGACTAAACTTATCTACAAGACTACAAATACCTGAGACTGCCGAGGCCTTGCTGTTGATTGTGCAGCAACATACTGCAAGATCTCATATATCCTTGTCTGACCATAGCTTGCAGCTCTCTGCCAGTAGATAACAGCAATATCTCCAGCTCTCGTCCTTAGTTCCAACAAATTTCGGTCAATATCTGTCTCATGCTTTGCTACATATGGTCTAAAGAAGGAATCATACACATAAGTTGTTCCCTGAAAAATGAAAAGTTATCAGCGAGAAGATAAGTGGTTATAAAAAGACGGTAGTCCAGGGATGGGAAGAAAGAGAAAAGGCTAAGCTCCAGATTCTGATTCCTTACCTTTGTTTTAGGGTACCAGAGATATATAAAGAATGCCAGTTTAGCTTCACTATACATTGGAACCCTGCACAAATGAACCCCCCAAAAAAAAGAAAATTAATATTAACACTTTACAATTCACAATTCACAAGGGCAGCTAAACAACGGAGTTCTAGACCAAACATTTTAAACAAAAAAGGGGCATCCTAACAATATCATCTACATCAACCCCTACCATGAAATGAATGCATCCCCAATCCTCTCACAAACTGTCAAAACAGCCACTAATATCCTGAAACCAAAAGGAAAACCAATAAATCTTGATACTCAAGATTATATTAAAGACAATCAAAGCAAAAGCAATTTGATTGCGTACCAGTATTGGCACCAAAAGCGAAGTTGCTCAATCTCTGGCTTATTCATCTCAACAGTTTTGTAGCACTCATAAGCAGGATAAGCATAGCCAAAAATCATCCTGTCAACAGATTGAAAAAATATATATGAATATGCAAGGATAGTTTGTATTCTATAGTTATGCAAGCAAATAATCAAGTGGACTTACACGAGTCCTCTGGTAAGAAAGGAGCCAATCATCTTGAATACCTAACAAAATTTAGACATCAGTTACGGGTAAATTAGAAGCATCATAGATAGATTTCAATGAAGCTAATAATGAGAAAAATGTCTGTTCATATAATAAGTAGGAGATCACAATGAGTAATAAGGAATAAAAAAATTGAAGAGATAAATATAAATAATTGCTGTTTGTCGCACAAGGAACGGTTGATGTATGTTCCTCCGCTTCTATAGAAACTAAAAAATCAAGTAACTAAACCGAATTGCAAGACAGCACAAAGCGAAAAAGCATAGACAGCACCACAACTTTCCTCGATAAAAAATTCATAGCAACACTAGACACATTACCGCACATCCTTCACACACAATTTTTAACCACGTTTCTCGTATCACATAAACAGGCTAAAAATGTGAATAAGCAATCAAGACAAACTAAAAAGCTTAAAATGAGAAGATAAATCCGGCCGATACAATGCGTAAAAAATGCTGTATGCCTTCGCAATTAGCAGGCCATTGCAAACCAAATGCAGCGTTTCTAACATCCGCACAATGAAATCGCAACTTAATTTCATCAATGGCGATCGAACAAGAAACTCTAGGAAAACAGTGCTCGAAACTTCAAATTTAGGGAATAACAAAGCGTCATGAGCATCTGCCAAACAACCACAACAGTATCCGAATTCCAAACAATAAAGTAAAATTCTCAGTATAAGACCAGTAAGACAAGGGGGAAAAAAACAAAACAAAACAAGAATAAGATAGCCAGGGAGACCTAATATACAAAACATCAGGCATCTCAACCGAGCAATCCGAAGACTAAAGCTGAATGCCAGAAATAACGAAAAACATAACAAGACCTTAGGTCGAAGAAATGAAATGCGAGAGAGATATAAGTTCCTAATAATTGTTACCTTGAGACAAAATCAAAGAATCAACCAATACAACGAAAATCAAAAGTCGGAAAAGTTCGCTCAGAAGCAGCCGAAAGAAGAGAATGGAAAACTGACAGTACGAGATCGACGGCGGAGAGAAAAATCGGCGATCGGCGCCGCCAAAATGCCTCAGCGGACCGTTGGAGGAGCAAAGGAAGAGATAAAGATGGAGAGACGAAAGGGAGACGAGAGAGAGCGTGCAGTCAAATGAAAGCGTTTGAAGTCCTTAAGCCAATTTGTGGATTTGGCTTGGTGAACTGCATTTCGCTAATGAACCCCGTTTTTGAGTTCCATAAAAGTCGTATTAAAATAGACGGATGCCTTGGAATCTGTGAACACAAGGACAATAATGGTATAAATTTCATCCCTTAATCACCGTCCAATTCGAATCAAACGGCTCTCTTGTTTCTGCTTCTCTAGTATCACGGAACCGGAGCGTATGTTCCTTTTTCTATTTATTTATATATTTATTTTTCTCTCTACTTTATTACGTGGAAAACGATTTGAATGACAACCATCCTCTCACCCGCAGGTGATGTAGCGGCGTCAACCACAATAGAAATTTTACCGTTTATCCGCCGTTTTCATAATTTAATTAATAAACCCTTAAAAGAAATCTTAAGTTTTATTTTCAATGTCATTACTGGGATTTTATTACTGAAATTGGTAAATAATACTGAAATAGAACACAGTTTTCACCGACATTTTGAATGTGACCGACAAGCCTCACTGTAGGGTGAACGAATCAGTGCTTCTGAGCAAAATGAAGAATCAGTTTAGCGAATTATTGAGTATTAAAAAAGTATATGCAGACATGATATGGATAACATAACGCGATGGAGAGACAGAATGTTTTTATAATATCACTCAACGTCCCCAGAGAAGATCGATATTAATAAAGGAATCCGAATAATTAACATTTCTGAGTTCCGACCCCTCTTATTTTAAATAATTAACATTTAGGGACCCAGGAAAAGACAATATTTTTTCAACTTTTCCGTTGCTCCCAACCCCAGGAGGTATAGGAAAATTGCATGCCCCATGACTTGAAACAAAAAAAAGAATCTAACCATCTTCACAAGATCCGATGCTTAGAAGAGGGCACGTGACAAGGAGGCTTTTATGGGCCCATATTTTCTACTTATACGTAGGATTTTGTAGGGCCTGAGTCTCTGAAAATTGGGCCATATTACATGACCTCAGCCTTTGCTCTCTTTTCCAATTAGTCTATACAATTGAATAAAATTCAGAATGTCAGGAAATTTTAAGAGACATTTGTATACTTTATTCTCCTACTGTCACATATAATGCTCTATTAATGAGCCAGGCAGGATCAAATAATTGGACTTTGACGTGAATTATTAGAGGAGTAATTTCTGGGCCCAATGAATTTAAAGGAAGCAACTCTCAAAACTTAAACTTGCATTCAAAGCTTACATTTAGGAAACATACTATATAGTTGGAGGGTTGCTTTGCTTCTGAATTTCTGTCCCGGTCGGCTGGCTGGACGTCGGTTCTGTAGTAAAGAAAAGAGCTAGAAAAGAAATGGCATTTACCTTTAGAATTGTGTGTTTGTGTAATCCATAAGAAAGTTAAAGAGTAAGAAATAAAGGGGTAATGAAGAGAAGAGGTGGTGCAATTGGAAAAGGAAAAAGAGGGAGTGGGGACCTTACCTTGAGGATAGAATGTGTTAAAAGTGAGAGAGAGAGAGAGAGAGAGAGAGAGTGGTGGTGGGGAGGGCACCATATGACTTGGATTTCACGTTTGATGGAAGCTGCAGTGGGCAACAAGTTCTTCTCTTCTCACACATGTGCCTCTAATAATATCGTCTTTTGGTTGCTGCTTTGTCACTTTCATTTTCTCTAGTCAGGAGTCAGGACCCCTCATATTTTGGGCTTATAGAACTTGGGCCATCGGAAGCCTGCTGGGCTTTTGGGCTACATGGGCTGAGCAAGGACAGCCCAAAGTAGCAATGTTTGTTTTTTTTTTTTTTTTTGGTGATGTCAGGCAGTTGGATGAGTGGTGGGTCTGTAGTAGAGCTGAGGCAGCCAATAATAACGGATATCCAAATCCTGGAATGCGTGGTGAAGCTTTGTAGCTTTGAAACAAACCACAGCCTCAACCTCAAGTGTTTCTTTAGGAATTAGGACTGAGACTGACTTTCTTTTTCTCTCCGATTCGGAGTTTTCGGAAGCAAAGGATTCGAGTCCAAGGAATTCAGAAATGACAGTAGCACCTTCGGTTTCCCGCCTCCACTCTCCATTTCTGTATTGTCCTCTCAAGCCAACTTCATCTACCTCTCTATCTGTCACATTCTCTAGAAATCAACGATCACCAGCAACATATCCACGCATCAGAGCAATAGATCTTGATCAAAACACGGTTTCTTATTCATCTACTCTCATGATTTTTCATTCAAATAGTATTTGGCTAAGTTATTCTTTCCCCAATTTTTCCATGCTTGTAAAGGAAGTGAAATTGAAGAAAGAAGTAAATTTCGTTTCAGGTGGTGGCACTTTCAGTTGGGCTGGTGAGTGTTGCAGTTGGAATAGGCATTCCAGTCTTCTACGAAACCCAAATTGATAATGCTGTAAGAGTTATTCTCCTGTTCTTCAAGTTTGTGCCTAATAAACTGTGTTTTCATTCATTTCCAGCTCATAATCCATGTGTTTATGTTGTAGGCAAAGCGTGAAAATACTCAGCCCTGCTTTCCCTGCAGTGGTTCGGGAGCACGTAAGTTAATTTCACTGTTTCAGAATTCACCTTTTTTTTCATGAAATGATTTCAGGAAGAAGGTCTCCATCATTCTAAATTGTAACCTTACAAGTTTGCAACAGGATAAGATTGTATGACTTAAATTTGTGTAGTCACATTTGATACATATGTTTA